>NC_069499.1:1072592530-1072710030 GCF_027579735.1 Bombina bombina
TATAATATGTGTGGGTACAGTAAATGAGTATATAAACGGTATATAATGTGTGGGTACAGTAAATGAGTATATAAACGGTATATAATATGTGTAGGTACAGTAAATGAGTATATAAACGGTATATAACATGTGTGAGTACAGTAAATGAGTATATAAACGGTATATAATATGTGTGGGTACAGTAAATGAGTATATAAACGGTATATAATATGTGTGGGTACAGTAAATGAGTATATAAACAGTATATAATATGTGTGTGTACAGTAATGAGTATATAAACGGTATATAATATGTGTGGGTACAGTAAATGAGTATATAAACGGTATATAATATGTGTGAGTACAGTAATGAGTATATAAACGGTATATAATATGTGTGTGGGTACAGTAATGAGTATATAAACGGTATATAATATGTGTGGGTACAGTAAATGAGTATATAAACGGTATATAATATGTGTGGGTACAGTAAATGAGTATATAAACGGTATATAATATGTGTGGGTACAGTAAATGAGTATATAAACAGTATATAATATGTGTGTGTACAGTAATGAGTATATAAACGGTATATAATATGTGTGGGTACAGTAAATGAGTATATAAATGGTATATAATATGTGTGAGTACAGTAATGAGTATATAAACGGTATATAATATGTGTGTGGGTACAGTAATGAGTATATAAACGGTATATAATATGTGTGGGTACAGTAAATGAGTATATAAACAGTATATAATATGTGTGGGTACAGTAAATGAGTATATAAACGGTATATAATATGTGTGAGTACAGTAAATGAGTATATAAACGGTATATAATATGTGTAGGTACAGTAAATGAGTATATAAACGGTATATAATATGTGTGTGTACAGTAATGAGTATATAAACGGTATATAATATGTGTGGGTACAGTAAATGAGTATATAAACGGTATATAATATGTGTGAGTACAGTAATGAGTATATAAACGGTATATAATATGTGTGAGTACAGTAAATGAGTAAGAGGAAAATTACAGCTAAACACAAACACTGCAGAAATGTAAAAATAGCCCTGGTCCTTAAAGGGACAGTCTAGTCAAAATTAAACTTTCATGATTCAGATAGGGCATGCAATTTTAAACAACTTTCCAATTTACTTCTATTATCTAATTTGCTCAATTCTTTAGATATCTTTTGTTGAAGAAATAGCAATGCACATGTGTGAGAATCACACAAGGCTTTTATGTGCAGCAACCAATCAGCAGCTACTGAGCATATCTAGATATGCTTTTCAGAAAGTGATATCAAGAGAATGAAGCAAATTAGATAATAGAAGTAAATTAGAAAGTTGTTTAAAATGACATGCTCTTTCTAAATCACAAAAGAAAAAAAATTGGGTTTCATGTCCCTTTAACCCCTTAACGACCAAGGACGTGCAGGGTACGTCCTCAAAAAAAAGGCAGTTAATGCCTGAGAACGTACCCTGCACGTCCTCGGTGTGGAAAGCAGCTGGAAGCGATCCTGCTCGCTTCCAGCTGCTTTCCGGTTATTGCAGTGATGCCTCGATATGGAGGCATCCTGCAATAACCCTGCATGGCCATCCGATGCAGAGAGAGCCACTCTGTGGCCCTCTCTGCACCGGACATCGGTGGCCGGTAACGTTGGTGGGTGGGAGCTGACTTGGGAGGCGGGTGGGCGGCCATCGATGGGCCGTATAAGGTGGAGGGGGGCGGGATCGGGGCCGGAGCTGACGGGGGCGCGCACGGGCGCGCGCGCGTGCACAGAGGGTGGCGGGCGGGCGCGTGCACGGGGCGGGAGCGGGTGGGAACCGCTATACTACAGAAAATTTGATTGTAACTGTGGGGGAAAAGGCAAACATTTAAAAAAAAATAAACTTCAGTAAAAGGGATCTTGGAGGGGTGGGGGGTTGTTCTTGGGTGTGGGGGGAGCTACACTACAGAAAAAGGGATTTTTCTTAAAAAAAAGCACATTTTTGTTCTAAACTGGGTACTGGCAGACAGCTGCCAGTACCCAAGATGGCGCCCATTAAGGCAGAGGGGGAGGGTTAGAGAGCTGTTTGGTGGGGGATCTGTGAGGTTGGGGGCTAAGGGGGGATCCTACACAGCAGCATATGTAAATATGCTAAAAAAAAAACTCAAAAAAGCCCAAATATACCTTTTATTTTAGTACTGGCAGAGTTTCTGCCAGTACTTAAGATGGCGGGGACAATTGTGGGGTGGGGGAGGGAAGAGAGCTATTTGGGAGGCATCAGGGGGTCTGATGTTTCAGGTGGGAGGCTGAGCTCTACACTAAAGCTAAAATTAACCCTGCAAGTTCCCTACAAGCTACATAATTAACCCCTTCACTGCTAGACATAATACACGCGTGATGCGCAGCAGCATTTAGCGGCCTTCTAATTACCAAAAAGCATCGCCAAAGCCATATATGTCTGCTATTTCTGAACAAAGGGGATCCCAGAGAAACATTTACAACCATTTGTGCCATAATTGCATAAGCTGTTTGTAAATGATTTCAGTGAGAAACCTAAAATTGTGAAAAAGTTAACGTTTTTTTTTTATTTGATTGCATTTGGCGGTGAAATGGTGGCATGAAATATACCAAAATGGGCCTAGATCAATAGTTGGGGTTGTCTACTACACTACACTAAAGCTAAAATTACCCCAAAATGCTCCCTACATGCTCCCTAATTAACCCCTTCATTGCTGGGCATAATACACGTGTGGTGCGCAGTGGCATTTAGCGGCCTTCTAATTACCAAAAAGCAATGCTAAAGCCATATATTTCTGCTATTTCTGAACAAAGGGGATCCCAGAGAAGAATTTACAACCATTTATGCCATAATTGCACAAGCGGTTTGCAAATAATTTCAGTGAGAAACCAAAAGTTTGTAAAGAATTTGTAAAAAAGTGAACGATTTTTTGTATTTGATCGCATTTGGCGGTAAAATGGTGGCATGAAATATACCAAAATGGGCCTAGATCAATACTTTGGGTTGTCTACTAAAAAAATATATACATGTCAATGGATATTCAGAGATTCCTGAAAGATATTAGTGTCCCAATGTAACTAGCGCTAATTTTGAAAAAAAATGGTTTGGAAATAGCAAAGTGCTACTTGTATTTATGGCCCTATAAGTTACAAAAAAAGCAAAGAACATGTAAACATTTGGTATTTCTAAACTCAGGATAAAATTTTGAAACTATTTAGCATGGGTGTTTTTTGGTGGTTGTAGATATGTAACAGATTTTGGGGGTCAAAGTTAGAAAAAATGTGTTTTTTTCGATTTTTTCCTCATATTTTATATTTTTTTTTATAGTAAATGATAAGATATGATGAAAATAATGGTATCTTTAGAAAGTCCATTTAATGGCGAGAAAAACGGTATATAATATGTGTGGGTACAGTAAATGAGTAAGAAGAAAATTACAGCTAAACACAAACACCGCAGAAATGTAAAAATAGCCTTGGTCCCAAACGGACAGAAAATGGAAAAGTGCTGTGGTCATTAAGGGGTTAAGGGAAAGAAAATGTAACAATGGTCTGGTCACTAAGGGGTTAATGTTCATTCACAGTGGTTACCTTATAAATCACAATCTGCATAAAACACTGTGAATGAACATTAAGAGCAAGAAAGCTACAAAATGTTTCGTTTTCATAATCATTGTCACAGTCTATAGCTTGTTTGTTACATTAAAGTTGATAAAAAAAAAAAAAAAGCTTTGAGTGGAGGTCACATGTTTCCTGTCTAGAGTGGAGCTCCACTCTGCAGTTGGACCCTTCTCAGAAAAACGCTAAATAAAAGAGAGAGCAAAGTGGAAAATAAACGGAAATGGCTTTCTGGACATATTTGATGAGGGCACATTAATATAAATATTTTTTAAAAAACATTATGCAGAAAGAGCACCGTTAACGGTTTAATATGTTGTGCCTTAACAAGGTATGTCAAAGGTATTTAGTTTGAATTCATGGAGATATATTGCTTCAATGCTTACTATCTGATTACACTATTGGTGGACTCCACACAACTACAAAAAGTATACTATAAAATTGTTTTTCCCTTAACAGACATCCCAACTCTCCCTGAAGTTCAGAGGTCTTCCTGATTGTAATAGCGGCTCCCTATCAGCAAATGGAATGCAATCTCCCTGAAACTCCAAGTACCATGATCCAATGTGACCCAAATCCGGAAAAGTGTTTCTTTAAAGGGACATGAAACACAAATTTTGTATTCCATGCTATAGAAAGGGTATGCAATTTTAAACAACTTTCTAATTTACTTCTATTTTCTAATTTGCTTCATTCTCTTGATATTATTTGCTGAAAAGCATATCTAGATAGGCTCATTGGCTGCTGATTGGTGACTGCACATAGATGCCTCGTGTGATTGGCTCACCCATGTACATTGCTATTTCTTCAACAAAGGATATTTAAAAAAATAAGCAAATTAGATAATAGAAGTAAATTGGAATGTTGTTTAAAATTGTATTCTCTACTTGAATTATGAAAGACACTTTTTTGGTTTAGTGTTCCTTTAAGGAATGCCTTTAGTTGCTGGGACGTTATAGAACCCTCAAGGCATGCACCAGTAACCAAAAAGCCCCCACTTATTCTAATAAAATAAAAACACAAATACTACCTTATTTACTGCACGTAATTAAAATTCATATTCTAAAATATTTAAACATTCAACAACCGTACAATCACTGGAAAATAGGTTTGTTGTATGTGGTTGTGCAATAAAGCTACTTTTTTTTAAATGTGACTTTAGTGGGAAGCTACTGTAATGATAAGTCTCTATCTTATTTAGGGTTTCAAGGTGTCCAATATATAACTGGGATGGGCGGGGGTGGCGGCGCAGTAGCGGGTGAACCCACCTCCCTGAAATGAGTTTTTGCAGGTTGGGATGTCTGCCTTAATGTGTTTCCAATTACTTTATTTACCTGCTGCAGAGTATAAAATGTATGAAATTTGCTTTTTTAAGGCTTATTTGTGTATATGAATTAGCTGATTTGTGTTTTAAAGCCACAACCTAATAAAATGGGTTAAAGGGACAGTCAAGTCCAAAAAAAACTTTCATTTTTCAAATAGGGCATGTCATGTTAAACATCTTTCCAATTTACTTTTATCAACAATTTTGCTTTGTTCTCTTGGTATTCTAGTTGAAAGCAAACCTAGGAAGGCACATATGATAATTTCTAAGCCCTTGAAGGCCGCCTCTATTTTATTTACTTTTTACAGCAGGGGAGAGCAAGCTCATGTAGGCCATATAGATAGCATTGTGATCACGCCCGTGGCTAGTGGCACACACTGCACTAATTGGCTAAATTGCAAGTCAATAGATAATAACTAAAAGTCATGTGATTAGGGGCGGTCAGAAGATGCTTAGATACAAGTTAGTCACAGAAGTAAAAAGTGTATTAACCCTTTAGTGACAGGGTGAAAGTGCCTACATCGGAACACCTGTTCCGATGTAGACAAATTGAAACTACGCGATCGTGCATACGATCGCAAGATTTCAATTATTGGATCGCATCTGGGGGGCGTCCCTACAACCCTAGGAACGCCCTCCAGACCGCGATCAAGTCCTAGAAGCACAGAAGGCTTCAGGACAGCCGTTTGTTATGACGTTCTATTCCGTCATAACGGCTTTAAAGCCCAGTGTAATTATGACGGAATAGAACGGCATAACGGCGTTAAAAGGTTAATATAACAGTGTTGGTTTTGCAAAACTGGGGAATGGGTAATAAAGGGATTATCTATCTTTTTAAACAACAAAAATTCTGGTGTTGACTGTCCCTTTAAGCTTGTAGGTAAAATCTGATCTCATTACTTTATCACATTGTGTACATATACCTGCTTCTTTATCTTATATCTGTCCATAAACCAATAACCAATACATAGAGAGAACAATGGAAAATTATAATTTTATTACCTTATCTCTTCTATACCCCACTGGGAGTGTAATTTCTTCTACTGGCTGTGTTAACACACGGCAAGATTACAAGTTTTGTATTATAAGTGAAAAAGCAGCGTTATGGCTCTTTTTCACTACCGCTGCTATTACGAGTCTTGTAGGTATATCTGTACCGCACACTTTTTTGACCGTCACGCAATGTAACTACCGCACTTTTTAAAAAGTCCTTTTTCAATGGGACTTCCATAGCGCAGGTATTACGAGTTTGCCTGTCCGGCCAAAAAGTGAGCAGGACAGCCCATAACTACAAGATCCGTACCATAAACTGAAAGTCAGTAGTTATAGGTTTTACGTTACAAAGCTGTACCATACTCATAACTAAAGTGTTACAAAGTACACTAACACCCATAAACTACCTATTAACCCCTAAACCGAGGCCCTCCCGCATCGCAAACACTAAAATAAAATTATTAACCCCTGATCTGCCGCTCCGGACATCGCCGCCACTATAATAAACATATTAACCCCTAAACCGCCGCACTCCTGCATCGTAAACACTAAATAAATATAATAACCCCTAGCTCTAAGTCTAACCCTAACACCCCTAACTTTAATATAATTAAAATAAATCTAAAAAAAACTACTATTATTAACTAAATAATACCTATTTAAGACTAAATACTTACCTGTAAAATAAACCCTAAGCTAGCTACAATATAACATAGTTATATTGTATCTAGCATATGTTTTATTTTTATTTCACAGCTGTTTGTATTTATTTTAACTAGGTAGAATAGTTAGTAAATAGTTATTAACTATTTACTAGCTACCTAGTTAAAATAAATAGAAATTTACCTGTAAAATAAAACCTAACCTAAGTTACACTAACACCTAACATTACACTAAAATTAAATAAATTACATTAATTAAATACAATTAACAAAATTAAAAAAAACAGTAAATTACACAAAATAAAAAAATTATCAAATATTTAAACTAATTACACCTAATCTAATAGCCCTATCAAAATAAAAAAGACCCCCCAAAATAAAAAACCCTAGCCTACACTAAACTGCCAATAGCCCTTAAAAGGTCCTTTTTGCGGGGCATTGCCCCAAATAAATCAGCTCTTTTACCTGTAAAAAAAAATACAAACAACCCCCCAACAGTAAAACCCACCACCCACACAACCAACCCCCCCAAAAAAAAACCTACCTAAAAAAACCTAAGCTCCCCATTGCCCTGAAAAGGGCATTTGGATGGGCATTACCCTTAAAAGGGCATTTAGCTCTTTTACATTGCCCAAAGTCCCTAATCTAAAAATAAAACCTACCCAATAAACCGTTAAAAAAACCTAACACTAACCCCCGAAGATCCACTTACAGTTTTTGAAGACCGGACATCCATCCTCAACGAAGCCGGGAAAAGTCTTCATCCATTCGGCAAGAAGTCCTCAACAAAGCCGGGAGAAGTCTTCATCCAAGCGGCAAGAAGTCGTCCTCCAGACGGGCAGAAGTCTTCATCCAGACGGCATCTTCTATCTTCATCCTTCCGACGCAGAGCGGCTCCATCTTCAAGACATCTGGTGCGGAGCATCCTCTTCTTTCGAATCCTCTTGAAGAATGAAGGTTCCTTTAAATGACGTCATCCAAGATGGCGTCCCTTGAATTCCGATTGGCTGATAGAATTCTATCAGCCAATCGGAATTAAAGGGTAAAAAATCCTATTGGCTGATGCAATCAGCCAATAGGATTGTGCTTGTGCTTGCATTCTATTGGCTGATTGGAATTGCATCAACCAATGTAATTTTTTACCCTTTAATTCCGATTGGCTGATAGAATTCTATCAGCTAATCAGAATTCAACGGACGCCATCTTGGATGACGTCATTTAAAGGAACCTTCATTCTTCAAGAGGATTCGAAAGAAGAGGATGCTGCACCGGATGTCTTGATGATGGAGCCGCTCCGCGTTGGAAGACTTCTCCCGGCTTCGTTGAGGACTTCTGCCCACTTGGATGAAGACTTCTCCCGGCATGATGAGGATGGATGTCCGGTTTTCAAAAACTGTAAGTGGATCTTCGGGGGTTAGTGTTAGGTTTTATTAAGGGTTTATTGGGGGGGGGTATTTTTAGATTAGGGACATTGGGCAATGTAAAAGAGCTAAATGCCCTTTTAAGGGCAATACCCATCCAAATGCCCTTTTCAGGGCAATGGGGAGCTTAGGTTTATTTTAGGTAGTTATTTTTGGGGGGGTTGGTTGTGTGGGTGGTGGGTTTTACTGTTGGGGGATTGTTTGTATTTTTTTTACAGTTAAAAGAGCTGATTTCTTTGGGGCAATGTCCCGCAAAAGGCCCTTTTAAGGGCTATTGGCAGTTTAGTTTAGGCTAGGGTTTTTTTTATTTGTGGGGGGGCTTTTTATTTTTATAGGACTATTAGATTAGGTGTAATTAGTTTAAATATTTGATCATTTCTTTTTTGTGTAATTTAGTGTTTATTTATTTAATTTTAGTGTAATGTTAGGTGTTAGTGTAAGACAGGTTAGGTTTTATTTTACAGATAAATTTGTATTTATTTTAACTAGATAGTTTGTAAATAGTTAAATAAGTATTTACTAACTAGTCTACCTAGTTAAAATAAATACAAACTTAGCTGTGAAATAAAAATAAAACCTAAGCTAGCTACAATATAACTATTAGTTATATTGTAGCAAGCTTTGGGTTTTTTTTTGTAGGTAAGTATTTAGTTTTAAATAGGAATTATTTAGTTAATGATAGTAATTTTTATTTAGATTTATTTTAATTATATTAAAGTTAGAGGTGTTAGGGTTAGGGTTGGACTTAGGTTTTAGTGTTAGTGATGTGGGAGGCCAGAGGTTTAGGGGTTAATAACTTTAGTATGTTGGGGGCGGCAGATTAGGGGTTAATACATTTATGTAGGTGGCAGCGACGTTGGGGTGGCAGATTAGGGGTTAATAAGTGTAATGTAGGTGTAGGCGATGTCGGGGCGGCAGATTAGGGGTGTTTAGACTCGGGGTTTGTGTTAGGTGTAAACATAAATTTTCTTTCCCCATAGGAATCAATGGGGCTGCGTTATGGAGCTTTACGCTCCTTTATTGCAGGGGTTAGGCTTTTTTTAGCCGGCTCTCCCCATTGATGTCTATGGGGAAATCGTGCATGAGCACGTAAAACCAGCTCAAAGCAGCGCTGGTATTTGTGTGCGGTATGGAGCTCAACGCTGCCATATTGCCTGCTAACGCCGGTTTTTGCAAACCTGTAATAGCAGCGCTATTAAAGGTGAGCGGTGGAAATAACTTGCAAGTTATTACCGAGCCGCTCATAACGCAAAACTCGTAATCTGGCCGACAGCTTGGCCTCAAGGCCAAAAACATTCAGGATTGGTGGGGATACCACAGGCTAAATAATCTATTTCAAATGCCAATATAAGGATAATGGAAATACTTGTAAACAATTTAATACACTCCAGCAGGTAAAGTGGATCATTAGGAACAAATTAAAGGGGAGAAATGTTTTGAATAAACTGTCCCTTTAAGCACAGAAATATTTTGTAAAACCAAAAAACAACATATTAAAATATTCTTTCGAGGTAACACATTATAAATTATTTTAAACTCAGATTAAAGGATTACAAAAGCTTGTTAATATGTCTTTATAAAAAAAGCACTGTAAAGAGTATATATAAAGCAGCAGATTGAACTTACTTATAATTGAAATCTAAGCTTCTGTGTTCTTAAAAAAAATTAAAATGTTACATATTTTACATCACAAAATATAGCCCATAAAATAGTTGTAGCTAGACCATTCCATAATGTTCAATCACTGCACTCCAAATTAGCATATTCATTTTATGCTGTGTGCGTTCCAGAGCACATGCGCATTACAAATGTACTGCAATGCATGCCTAAACATCTATCAATCTATTACAATATATATACATGCTTAAAATTAAGGCTTGCGCAGAAGTCCAAGTGATGATTTCCCAAACACTGGACATTCATTTGTTATTTGGGACAAAAACCGTGACATAATTCATCAGAAGAGGAAAGCTGTATAGCGACTGCACACAATTGATCCTGGCTCCAATTACACTTACGGTCATGTGACCTCTAAAACAGTTATGTTGTCGCTTTTGTCTGAGGGCATATGGCGCATACAAGGGGAAATAAGAATCTAAAGCACATGCACTGGGCAGTGCACTATACCCGGAACTCCGGATAGAGTGAGAACCCAGGTTGCCCATTGTGATTGGCTAAGGCCTCACGGTGGGTTTGAAGAGCTGCCAGTTTTTGACTGAAGATTGCAGACAAACAACTGAGAACCGGTAACACAAGGTATACAAGTAATTTTACATTACATATTTACATATTCAACGAAAAAATTTCAATATTTGCCTTTTATAGCCCTTTAACAACATGTTTTACCTTACCTTTATTTTTTATTTAAGATCTAGAATTGAGGACATAATACACTGATAGGGTGAAGCTGTCTCCAAAAATTGTGTCCTCTGGATTAATATTCATGGCAAACTACACACACACACAAAAAATAATCTTTGCTTACCTCATTATATCTTGAAGTCTAAAAAGATCTTTTGAGACAGGTTGTTGTAATCTCCATACCACTGTTACAACATTTGAAGCTGCAAACAAGATAAGTGCAAACTTGCAAAAAGGTACGGTGTCTGAAGCCGCTACCATGTGACCAACTACTTACATGCATTGAAGCTGTGTAGGAAGGAGAGTGTGTTGGAGAGGAGCACAGGACTTCTGCAATTTGAGTCTGCAAGCATCTATGAGACTCATTGTTTCAGGGTCTGTGATGAAGCACAGAAAGATAACTCTGGTTTGTGGTAGTGGAGAGCTTTTCGGGAGGTGGATTTTCAAACCATGGACAAAAGAGCTCTGAGAACCTTGGAGAAGATTCTTGGTGCTGTTGTCAGACCAAGTGGGAGTGGCACACATTGGTAATGCCTGTTTAGAAAGGCAAATGGTAGTCAAGAAATGACCCTCTGCACTAAAGGTAATATAATGTGAAAAGTCTCCATTTGAAAGTTGGAAGTTTCAGGAATTTGTTCAGAGTTTTGAGATTCAAGATGGGCCTGTGACTCCCGTTTTGTTTTTAATGTTTTTTTGGAAAAATGAAAATGTTTGCATAAAACCCCTGATTCTGTTCCTCCAAGGTGACCTGTGTAATTACTCCCATAGTATAATGAGTTGTCTGGAATTACTTAGAACCACAAATTTTGACCTTTAGTGAAAAAGTATCTCTTTAAATAGAATTTATAAATTCAGAACAATTAAAGTTTTGATTTGAAGCAAGGAGAGAGGGGGTTATCTTGACTTGAACCCTGATGTTTCTGTTATATCTTTGTACTTGCTATGTTAAGGTATATTCTTATAGCTTAAGTGGAAACAAGGTTATCCTTTTCGCTGTACTATGTTGTATTAACAACAAGAATTCTATTATTATCCAAATCTGTGTATCAGATTCCTATGATATAAGGTTAGGGTTGCAGCGAGTAGCTGAATCTTTAAACTGCCATCAGAATCTGAAACGCAGTTCATTGCTTCACTGTGTGATCAGGTCTACCTACACATGAGCTTAGCTTGCAGTATGCAAAGGATGCCTTCTTTTTGTGCTAAAATACTGTAGAGCAGATGTGGTTACAGGAAGCCATGTATAGGTTTGTTACCGATTAGAGTAAAACACATGAAGGAGAGCGTTATCCTCAGGACACAGAGCAAGTTAGTCGGCCAGCTCCCACTGATCTTCTGCTGCAGGCAGGGAATAATTAGGCTGGAGACCCTACTCTCAAGGTCTCGGTAATCCAATGCAAATAACAGAAGACTTAAACTTATCTGGTCCAAGTTAGCTAAGTGTTAAGCAATCTTTGTTGAGGAGGGCGAATTCAAAAGCCAATGAGTACCCCTAAGAAATATTAGTACCCAAGGATCTTGAATGGATTTTTTCCTAGCCTCCTGAAAAAGGTTAATTCAGGCCCCCACCAGAACTGAGTCTGGGTTGGGGGCTACACCTTCATGCTGGTTTGTAGAAAGGTACAGGCTTTTTTGGTCTTTTTGGAAAGCTCCTTTGCCTCCAGTGACTGTAGCAATAATAACATACAGTCCAAGCAAGCTGTTTCCCTGAATTGGGAGGGAAAAAAGTCTGCTTTTACTAGTCTGTGATTGGCTGATGTCTGTCACATGATACAGGGGGCCGGACAATAGGAGAAAAAATAAAATTTGTCAGAAAAAATTCTACTGCTTATTTGAAATTCAGAGTAGGTGTAAATCATTGTCTTTCTATTATCCACTTCTTAATTATACAATTCTACTGCATTGAGTGGTCCTTTAAAAACACTCTAACGTTTGATTGGTTCTTACACAAATTCATGTGATGCACATATTCGTAAATTTAAGGAGGTGTAACATAAATACACATGTTCATAGATTTAAGGAGGATTCTCAGTCTAACGCATAGCCAAGCAAAATTAGGAAGGAAAAGAAATTAGAGCAAAAGATAAAAGGAGCAGGGGGGGGGGGGGGATATGTGCATAAGGGAAAAAAACACCACCAAAAAAAGATAGGGTGGGGTCTCACGGACTCTCACCACCATGAATAAAATTAATTTATCAGATAAGCATAAATTACTTTTTCATTTATACAGGTGTTGAGAGTACTATCCATTACTCCTGGGAACTAATACCCAAGTTGTGGATTTTTTTTTAATGCACTTAAAATTTAATAAACAGGAAAAAATAAATCAAGCTGAGACAACTGCCTAAAGGACTTTCCTACCAAAGGCTCCCTCAGAAGAATCAAAAACATCAAAATGGTAGTATTTAGTAAGACTATGCAAAGAAGACCAGGTAGCTGTCTTGCAAATTTGATTAATATAAGCCTCATTCTTGAAAGCCCAAGAAGTGGCGACTGATCTTCTAGAATGAGTAGTAATCTGTTTTGGTGGAGGCTGACCTACCTCCAAGTAAGCTTTATAAATCAAAAATTTCAACCAAGAGGCCTAAAAAAACAGCAAAACATTTCTGTCCTTTCCTACCAGAAAAGCTAACAAACAAACTGAAAGTTTCTCTGAAATCATTAGAAGCATCAATATAATACTTTAATGCTCCAACAAAATCCAAATTATGAAAAACAAACAATTTCCCAACTTATATTGTCTGAAGACACAACTTGAGGCAATAAATCAAATTTAGTCCTTTAGACTGCCTTATGTTAGCTCAGACTTTATCCCCTTAGCAGGGTTTAAACGCATATAGTTATATGCAAGTAATAGTAGACTGTCCTTAACCCCTAAAGTAAGCAAAATCGCTTTTAAAATGGAACAAATAAAACTTCTCCTTCTGAAGACACAACAGCAAGGTACATTCTGAACTGACCTTTTACACTTACTTGAAGACAGGAGAGCTGCCAACTTTTCAGAAACAGTAGATTTGATGAGATCTTTCACACCTTGAGAAAAATCCATAGAGCTTCCCTGTAAGGAACAAACAGAAGAAGCAGTAATACACATAGAAGCAACATTAGGTTGGTCAGAATGCATTAACATTTTTAAACATGAGTCTCATAAATAAGCTGGAGGAGATACTTCAGCTTGTTTACACACACTTAACATTTGTAGAAAAGTACTCAGAGAACCCAGCTCCTAAAGTAGATTTAGGGACAGAATAAGAAGACTCAAATATAGCATTAATAATTATATCCCTTAAAAAAAGCCCTTGAGAAATGGAAAAACGTACCCCTCCAAAAGAAGCTTAAAGGGACACTGAACCCAAATTCTTTCTTTCGTGATTCAGATAGAGCATGCAATTTTAAGCAACTTTCTAATTTACTCCTATTAACAATTTTTCTTTGTTCTCTTGCTAATCTAAGCATCTAAGCTTTTTTTTATTATTCAGAACTCTGGACAGCACTTTTTTATTGATGGATGAATTTATCCACCAAACAGCAAGAACAACCCAGGCTGTTCACCAAAAATGGTCCGGCATCTAAACTTACATTCTTGCATTTCAAATAAAGATACTAAGAGAATGAAGACACTTTGATAATACGAGTAAATTAGAAAGTTGCTTAAAATTGCATGCTCTATCTGAATCACAAAAGAAAAAAATTGGGTTCAGTGTCCCTTTAATTAAATTTACAGGTCTAAAGCATGCTAAGCTGAAGCAAAAATAAAGCAGGATACAAGCAAACTCTAAACCCAAAGCCTGGATAGCGCTCAGCAGAATAGGAGGAAGAGCGCAAAAACTAAGCTTTTAAAAGGGAGATTAGCACACCAAAAACCTGACGTATGCGTACTAAAGACATACATGCACTAACCCGACAAAACCTCAGCACACGCAAACCCAAGGTCTCAAGATCGCTATCCCTAAGCGTGCAGACCCAAAGGCCCGCAGTAAAACATACAATTTAAACGCTTTAGAACAGAATGATAAAAAGGAAACCCAAGGGGGTATTCTAGTGGGAGCGCACCGTAAAAAACAAAACATACATAATACACAGAGAAAACACAGGAAAAAATAAAGATGGTACAAATAATTGTAAAGAAAAGTACTTAATTCAATGGTGTGTTGAAATCGGAGGCCAAGAGAAGACTGGGATATTCGATAACCAAGAAATAAGGTACTGTCAATAATAGTTCGCAGATAGCGCTGCGATCTATGATCCTCTGGATGTTTGAAAGGTAAGTGAGAGGCTGCTCCGCTTAAAGATCTGATGTCTGGGTATCCGTCTTTTGCATTTGCCTGATGAATTGACCACTAAGCGGTTGAGAAACACGTTGCAGCAAAGAGATATTAAAGTTTTGTTTTTATTATACTCGGGAAGTTGTTTTAATATGCTGACTTGATCTTAGCTTTTGTTTCTACAAAGTGGTGCAAAGATTTCCAGTCCTGATCGGTGAAAAATTTGGGATTTCTGGCACTTCCACCAGCCCTCAGCTAAGGAACAGCTGACAGTGTACTAGCCGCTGAAAAAGTGAAAGCCTGCGTTTAAGCACAGTACGGTGCAACGGCATCTGGTGAGCATATTTCCACCTGTATGTTGATACATCTATCAATCTGTAATACACTATGAGGTGCTCTCTTCTTTTCTCTCCAACAATTTAAACTCTGCACACCAAATCTGACGTGCAAAAAAAAAAAACAATTAAAGGGGAATGGCTATATATATTAATAAACATTGTGTCAGATGTATATGCGCGTTTACAGACTACTGCTTGAGAATTTACCCAAATTCATAACACAATTTAATAGCAATTATAGAGAAATTACTCATGCCTTAGAAAAACATTGACCCATTTTAAGAAATGATCCGATGTTAAGAGAAATTATAGGAGAGAAGCCGTTGTGTATATTTAGGAGGGCCCCCACTTTGAATAATTTTTTAGCCCCAAGTGATCTAAGAAATACTCTGATGATAAGGGGAAAAACACACAGTTATCTTGATTTTTTAAATTAAAAAAGGGGATCTATAAATGTGCCAAAAGTAGATGTCTGACATGTAGTCACATTGGACATAAGGATACAAGCTTGATCCATGTCATCTACTTTCACTTTAGCTCTTTGAGTGTAACCTATATGCAACAATCTTTCAGCCAATCGGATTGAACTTGAATCTGATTGGCTGATTCAATCAGCCAATCAGATTTTTCCTACCTTAATTCCAATTGGCTGATAGTATCCTATCAGCCAATCGGAATTCGAGGGACGCCATATTGGATGACGTCATTTAAAGGAACCTTCATTCGGCGAGTAGGCGTCGGTGAAGAAGGATGGATCCGCGTCGGCTGGAAGAAGATGCTCCGCTCCGGATGGATGAAGATAGAAGATGCCGCTTGGATGAAGATGTCTACCGGTCCGGATGTCCTCTTCTGCCCGGATAGGATGAAGACTTCTGCCGCTTCGGATGTCCTCTTATGGTCCATCGGTGCCCGGTTGGGTGAAGATGACTCAAGGTAGGGAGATCTTCAGGGGGGTAGTGTTAGGTTTATTTAAGGGGGGTTTGGGTTAGAGTAGGGGTATGTGGGTGGTGGGTTATAATGTTGGGGGGTGGTATTGTGGGGTTTTTTACAGGCAAAAGAGCTGATTTCTTTGGGGCATGCCCCGCAAAAAGCCCTTTTAAGGGCTGGTAATAGAGCTGTTAACTTTTTTAATTTAGAATAGGGTAGGGAAATTTTATTATTTTGGGGGGCTTTGTTATTTTATTAGGGGGCTTAGAGTAGGTGTAATTAGCTTAAAAATCTTGTAATCTTTTTTTATTTTTTGTAATTTAGTGTTTTTTTTATGGTAATTTAGTTTAGTTTATTTAATTGTAGGTAATTGTAGGTAATTTATTTAATTAATTTATTGATAGTGTAGTGTTAGGTTTAATTGTAACTTAGGTTAGGATTTATTTTACAGGTAATTTTGTAATTATTTTAACTAGGTAGCTATTAAATAGTAAATAACTATTTAACAGCTATTGTACCTAGTTAAAATAAATACAAAGTTGCCTGTAAAATAAATATAAATCCTAAAATAGCTACAATATAATTATTCGTTATATTGTAGCTATATTAGGGTTTATGTTACAGGTAAGTATTTAGTTTTAAATAGGAATACTTTAGTTAATAAGAGTTAATTTATTTCGTTAGATCATAATTATATTTAACTTAGGGGGGGTGTTAGGGTTAGGGTTAGACTTAGCTTTAGGGGTTAATACATTTATTAGAGTAGCGGCGAGTTCCGATCGGCAGATTAGGGGTTAATAAGTGTAGGTAAGATAGCGGCGACGTTGGGGGGGGGGCAGATTAGGGGTTAATAAATATTATGTAGGTATCCGCGATGTTAGGGGCAGCAGATTGGGGTACATAGGGATAATGTAGGTTGCGGCGGTGTCCGGAGCGGCAGATTAGGGGTTAATTGTGTAATGCAGGTGTCAGCGATAGCGGGGGCGGCAGATTAGGGGTTAATAAGTGTATGGTTAGGGGTGTTTAGACTCGGGGTTCATGTTAGGGTGTTAGGTGCAGACTTAGAAACTGTTTCCCCATAGGATACAATGGGGCTGCGTTGGGAGCTTAACGCTACTTTTTTGCAGGTGTTAGGTTTTTTTTCTGCCAAACTGCCCCATTGTTTCCTATGGGGGAATCGTGCACGAGCACGTTTTTCCAGCTAGCCGCTACCGTAAGCAACGCTGGTATTGAGGGTTGAAGTGGCGGTAAATTAGGCTCAACGCTCCCTTTTTGGAGCCTAACGCAGCCCTTCAGAGAACTCTAAATACCAGCGTTGTCTTAAGGGTGCGTTGGAAAAAAAAGCAGCGTTAGCTACCCGGGTCTTTACCGACAAAACTCTAAATCTAGCCGTATGTGTGGGTATATGGTATTGTCATATGCAGTAATATAATGCCACCTGCTTGCTTTTCAAATTAAACACATCAGATAGAACCAGCCTTGCAACCTCAGATTGTGCAGTTTCTTTTATAACAAAAGAGCAAACAGTCACTTACTGGTCTTTTGGCGTCTCCCACATCTCAGCTGTAATGCTGAAATTACTGTTCTCACCAGGTCTTTGCATACATTTCTCGAGTTCCTCCACTCGGTATCCTTTTTCAGGTGAACTACAAGATATTTGTTCCAGTGTGGCACCAATCGCTTGACTTCAGAGACATCATATACTGATTGGATAGTGCTCAGCTCATCTCATATCTGGGCCAATCCCTCATAGGCAATATCATTTCTTCTGTGCTTACTTAATGGCCCAATAAATTGTTCAAAGTCAATGTAACAAGGAGCACTGATTTCTAACGGTTTTAAAACTTAGCTTTTATTGTGTACAATTACATAAAGTTAACAAATCCAAGCAGTTAGTAGCAATTAATATTACAGGCTTATATCGGCCGAAGCGTACTCCTAGCCGTATACTAAAATACCACCTGTTCTCCAAATAGATAGTTTCTCCTCCTATCAAAACCTTATCCAAATGACTTTCCCATTGCACTAACCGCTTTCATATAATACCATTCGTTTATTGTGTTCAATATTTACACATGTTGGTATGGATATAAAATTAAAAATGTGCTTATATACTCATAACTCATCTGGACATTCCAACACCCAGACATATTGGAGCATTTATCTGAATGGTTGGACACTATTTTACAATCTATTGTTACTACACTCTAAAGCTATGTTTCAGATACAAAACATGTTTTGAATTTGTTATCTGAGGTATAATGGAATGAGGAATATGTATGGCTCACAATAGATGTGAAGTCATTGTACTCAACTATACCGCATGACAAGGGTGTACAGGCAATGGAATATTTTTTAAGAAGGCTATATGGTGAGGATCATGATTATGTAACCTATATAGTTAGGGTCCCAGAGTTTCTATTAAACCATAACTATTTTGAATTTGAAGGGGATTTCTATCTACAGAGATGTGGAACAGCTATGTTGGCAAAGTTTACCCCCTCCAATGCCAACCTATTTATGGGTTGGTGGGAGCTGTTTCACATCTATGGGGATGGAAATCCCTTTAGAAAGAATATAGATTAGAACAAATGCTTCATAGATGACTTGTTGTTCATCTGGAGGGGCTAGGTGTCTGATTTTAATTACTTCACAAAAGGTCTGGATAACAGTTCAGTGTGAATTAGCTTAACTTTTGAATTGAATAGTTTAGAAATTAATTTTCTAGACATATTACTCAGAGGTTTTCCGGGTAAGTTGATAGAGATGAAAAGTGTAATATAAACCAATTTCAGGGAAGTCTCTCCTACATGCAAAGAGTTGTCATCCGGAAATGGTGTTTAAAGCAGTATCGAGGGGTCAGTTCATACTCTTAAAATTAAATTGCTCAGATGTGTATACATATTCAAAACAAGCAAATAATCTAGCCAATTAACAGTGAGAGAGGGTACAAACAGGGCATAATTCCGAGAGCAAGAACATTTGTAAACCATATAAAAAGGGAAAATCTTTAGTCCAACAGTAGAAATTAAAACAAAAATAAGAATATTAAATCTATAGAATTTGGAGTTACATTTACAACACAGTATTCCAAACAATATCATGAGATTTGCAAGATAATATGTAAACATTTTTCCATGTTGGCAGCAGATGATGATTTACCAGCCATGACAAAAGAGGGCTGTAAGTTTGCCTATAAAAAAAAAAGGACAATTGGTAATATGGTTGCACCCACAGGATTAAGGAAAAATGAACAAAGTAACTCATCATGGTTACGTTTCAACGGTATGTATCATTGTAACTATCCAGCATGTGTAGCTTGTGATAAAGTAGAAATTGGAGCAAGGTTTATTTCCATGATAACAAGAGAAAGTTTTGAAAAGAAACATTGTTTGAATTGTTGTTCCACACATATGTTTTACAGTATGTAGGGCTCACCATCAAAGATGTGAACAGCCTACTTTCATCCCATAAAAAGAGCGCAACTTTGTCCCTCATGTCTGTCCTACCCCTCTGGAGATAAAAAGCACCCTCAAAGGAAAAAAGTTATGTTGCAAATAAAACTCAGCCACCCGGATGATAATATTGGAATATTGGTCACATTTAAAGTAGTTGTCAGTGCGGGGTTTAAAAAGTATCTCAAAGCCTGCAATCCTTGTTCATGGAGGATGGAAGAGTACAAAGTGGTGACATCAACCACTAACCATTTCATCCCACCTTGTCTGTTCCATTAATTACAAAAAATGTGCATCCTTTAAATAGCTGGACAAGGATAGTACTATAGTTTGTAATATACTATCTTGGGTGGCAAGTTGAAGAGGGGTATAACCGGAACTTGTAATATTTAAAAACTCAAATGTATCCCAATCCAGAAAACCAGCTTATAACCCATTGTCCCATAAACTATGCAAAGTCACCTGGAACTTTTTAAGTGATTGTAATTCAAAATAATTGGAGCATGACTTCTTTTAGATAAGCATTTCTGCTCCAGACCAACACACTACCACCTTTGTCTGCCATTTTAATGACTAACTGATCATTATTTTTTAGTTTTTCTAAGACCAGATCTTCCTTCACCCTTCACTGGAAAATATCCATAATCTGTCCTCTGGATTGAATGGGGTAGTACACTGATCTGGCCTAAAACACACATGCTTATCTATCAAACCAGACTCCTCAGATATTTTCTTGTTGTGACAATTCATCTAACGTATATAACAAACATTCATCACTAATGTCCATGGTGTTTTTATTAAATTAATTTGTGCTTCCCGCACAGGGATAATGCATCTGTGTGGGCCCTCCTGGTCTTTTTTGTGGAAGGTAAAAATCTGTTTCAACTCTACCTATTCCACTGAATTAATATCTGAAATTGTACCAGAACCCTCAGACTGAGTACCCAACACAGATGTATCAACATACTTATGTGACTTAAGTGACATCTAGTCTACCCCTTCCCATAGACCCTAATGAAGGCCCAGATCCTGACCTATCTTTATTGTCTTGTTTCAAAATAGATGTAACCTGGGAGGGGCCAGCTTGAGGTCCCCTATTTTGAAAAGAGACTGGTCTAGGGGGAACTCCTTCCTCACCTGAATCTCCTAACAACAGATGAGAACTTATATGAATTACCAGCTTATGGTTGTAGATTCTCTTATTTTAGAGGCTTAACCGTAAGTAATTTTGCGTCAGTTAAAAAGTCCAAAATCGCTTTTGACTTTATTTTAAAGGCATGTTTCCTGAGGATTTGGTCTTCACTGATGATGACCACCACAGAGCAGGGAGGGCAGGGGCAGGAGTGGCAGCATGCAGTTGAGTTACTGAACTAGATAGGAAGGCCTAGAAGTACAACTCCAATGGAGGAGGACAAGGATGTGCTTAAAGACACTTGGTTATAGCGGGTAACAATTTTTAATGATTTATTTTACTTTAAAAGATGATGACCACCACAGAGCAGGAAGGGCAGGAGCTGGAGTGGCAGCAGCAGCAGAGGTACTGAACTATGTAAGCCTGACAGTACATAAACCAAAAAAATACACCTCCAAGGGAGGACCACAAGGACATGCTTAGAGACCCTTGGACACAGCAGTTAACAGTTTAATATGATTTTTTTTACTTTAACTGATGATGAATACCACAGAGCAGGAAAGGCAGGAGTTAGAGCAGGCAGCAGAGTTACTGGAATATGTAGGCCTGACAGTACATAAACTTTAAAAATACACCTCCAGGGGGAGTGGAGAGTAACATGTGCCCCTTGAAAAACAGCAGCCAGCAGTTTCCTGAGGATTTGACATTCGCGGGTGATGACCACCACAGAGCAGGGAGGGCAGAACCAGGAGTGGCCGCAAGCAGCAGAGATACGAACTAGATAGGAAGGCTTGACAGTACATACATCTGAAAAATACACCTCCAGGGGAGGAGGGCAAGCATATGCCTAAATAACACAGCAGCCAGCAGTTCCCTGATGATTTGGCATTGACGGATGATGACCACCACAGTGCAGGAGTGTCAGCAGGCCTACTGAACTAGGTGCTTCTGGCACTGTTTCACAGTGCTTCTGACACAGTTTGCTCAGGTGGTAGATATGTTACCACCTGAGGAAACAGTGCCAGAAGCACTGTGAAACATGTTGTGGTTGTTTTTTTTACTGTATTTTACTTTGAATAAACTCCCCTCATTGTTTAGGGGTTATATTCACTTTTTATTGTGTAGTGAATTTTATGGTGGAGATTAATCACCATTTACAGCCTGCTGTACCTGTGTGCCCACATACCGGAGGTAGCCAGCTGGGGGCTATAATACATCCAGCTTGTGTGACTAGCATTTCCTTATAGTACAAAACCTTTGTGAGTATAACTCATTATTGTGATTATTCGTGGGATATGGTTTGGGGTATTGTTTTTTATAATCTGCACCATTGAGGCGCCTTCTCGTTCTTCCGATTTCAGTTTCTGGATATCATATTTTGTAGAAGAGCTGATCCTGGTCTCTTGCTTCTATCAACGGTAGCTAAGGGAGGCGCTTTTTTCAGGACCCATTCCTTTAATTGGGACTTTTGTTTCTATATAATAAAATAGTACATCTATTAATGCAGTAATGTGCAAGGGGCGGAAATCTGCACAAAAAGGGTTAAACTTTAGGCCTACCTATCAGTCACAGACTATGCTCCCACAGCAATATAATAAAATGAACTGCAAGGGGAGGCAGAGCTAGCCATGGAGTAGAGCGACCGCACATTTCATGAGCTCTGTATAACTACTGCTAATTTTGCTGCCAAACAGGCTAAAGTATTCAGAGAATCACCCTGAAATATATCCCGAACCCTGCAATCAACATCCAGAGCAACCTGTGTTAGAAGGATCTTGATTGGATTGTCTGTTCCAACGCTGCCGCACTTTGAGCAGATCCACTTGAGATCATCTGCATCGCATTCTACTCCAAAAGGTTGAGGCTCCGCTCTTTAGTCTAGAACTGCCGCGATAGTGTACAGGATCGGCGTAGGGCACTGGGGCTACATAGGTGGTAAGCTAATCACGCAATCATCCATGCAACCCACTATACACAACCCACCCAGACCGACATCCTACCCCAGCTGACAGGGGTCTTCCTATCCACTTGGTCACAGATATTACCTCAGCATATATTGTGATATAGACCAGGGTGTAAAAAGACTTGAGGCATATAACGGGCCTGCTACCCACATGGCTCCTTCTTGCTCCCCTTGGGCCTAAATTGCTGTCAGTGTGCAAGCCAGCTAACCACTATCACAAAACACCCTGCCTCCAACCTCGGCACATCCTGGAGGGCTCTCTGAAACTTACATAAACCAGACTGACCCAGACTAGATTGTTAGCCATTCTGCTGGCCTCAATTCAACACCACCTGAATTCCCACATCAGGATACAATCCTAGAGAATTGCTGGTATCCCATTAAAATATAGAAAGACAAGGAGGCGCTCCTGAAGTGTTGACCAATACCACCTTTTACTGCTCACAAGTAGTGTCTCTTAACCTCCATATCCCACCGGGAGCCTGCCGGTGGGTCATATGTCCCTTCCCATTCCTACATCATCACTGGATGACACACTTCCCTGGGGAGAGGCACTACCCCATGATGAGAAACCTTTCATACTGCGAATCCCAGACCAAGAGAGTCATGCTAGGCACTTTAGATGAGCACTCCAAGAAGCCCATCTTCTTGGAGTGCCTTTTGGAGAGCCTTTTGCAAGTTGATTGGAACCACCATTTCCTTGTCGTCCGGCTACCATCCTCAGACTAATGGGATGACTGAGAGATTGAATCAAGATCTCGAAGCCTATCTAATAACTTTTGTTAATTCTCTCCATACCATTTGGTCTGAGTTGTTGCTCCTAGCTGAGCTGGCAAATAACACTCATTGGCACTCTTCTCTATGATGTTCTCTATTTCAAGCCGCAGCAGGTTGCCAACGTTGTGTCTTTCCTCTTTCTGCTCTGTCCACAGGGATTCCTGCTGCAGACCGACACGTTACTAACCTCACTACTCATTGGCAACCTATTTGCTCTCATTTACGTTCAGCTATCTCCAGATACAAGAGGTTTGCTGATCATCATAGAGCTTCTGTTCGTGCTTTTTCAGTAGGTGACCGTGTTTGGGTCTCTACTCGACATATTCATTTACGTCAACCCAGTCACAAATTAGGGCCTAGGTTTATCAGCCCCTACAAGGTCCTTAAAAGTCTCCTGTTGCCTACAAAGTGGCTTTGTTGCCTACAAAGTGGCTTTGCCCAGAACTTTGCGCATACACCCTGTCTTCCACATCTTGTTACTCAAGCCTTACATCAAGAACAGATATACTCAGCTCCGACCACCTCCTCCCCGGCTCCTGATTCATGGTGACCCTGGGAATGAGGTTGCTAAGATCCTGTATTCCAGATACAGGCGCAGGCAACTACATTACCTCATACACTTGAAGCACTACTCCGTGGCAGATTGTTCCTGGGTTCCTGCCCGTGATGTGCATGCCCCATCTTTGGTCTCCAGATTTCATGTTGCACATCCCACCAAGCCTATGTAGGGTCCCGGAGGTACCCTTTGAGAAGGGAGCTCTGTCATGCTGCTCCTTTGCTCTGCTGTGGCCGTGCAATGTACACAGGCACTCCTCCTGTTGCACCGCAGTGTAACTGTAGCACGTTGATGACATCATCACCGCCCACCCTATCTTCCCTATGTAAAGGCCTCAGTCTCTCTCACCTGTGCCCAAGTATAGGTGTTACTTCTTGTGCTCCTGGGTGCTGTATATCTGTATGCTGAATTGCTCTATTGATTCACTGTTGCTGAACTCTGCCTGTTTTGACTACTCTGCTTGCCTTAACCCCGGAATTGTTGGACTGCTTTACTGTTGATGAACTCTGCCTGTTTTGACTACTCTTTTGGACACTTTATTTTTTTGACATTGTATATGGACCTTTTTTGACATTGTATATGGACTATTTTTGATCTTTGTAATCACATTTTTGTATTCACCATCACTGGAAAATATTAGGATTTCTTTTTTGGACACATTGGTTATTATACACTATATTTACACACTAGCGTGTGTTGTTTCCAGTCTTATCCACGTTTATTATCGTACTTTACATATGTAACCAGATCGATATTGATTCTAATACCTAAGATTATTGTCATTAACATTCATACATACCCATTGTTTTTAAACTTGATACGGTTTTTAAACTTTATATGGTTTTTAGATTTTTTTTTGTATTTCCATGGATCCATGTAGTTTTTACTGATTATTATTTTATTTTCATATGCACTGTTGTTTTTATATATTGCCTTATTAAATGGTTGTATCCTTTTTTATTATCTATAAAATGCATACATCACTTATCTAACAGTGGTCCCAGCGTATTCAGCTTTTAGCGCTCCCTTACTCACATTCCTGTTTTGACTACTCTGCTTGCCTTAACCCCTTAATTGCTGGATTGCTTTACCGTTAATGAACTCTGCCTGTTTTGACTACTTTGCTTGCCTTAACCCCTGAATTGCTGGACTGCTTTACTGTTGATGAACTCTGCCTGTTTTGACTACTCTGCTTGCTTTAAAGGGACAGTTCACCCAAAAATGTTCTCCCCTTTAAATTGTTCCCAATGATTCATTTTACCTGCTGGAGTGTTTTAAATTGTTTACAAGTAGCTCCTTTACCCCTATTTTGGCATTTGAAATAGCTTATTTAGACTGTGGTATCCCAACCTATAATGAAAGTTTCTATACTGGAGTATATTCTATTGAATAGCCTAAGTAAACACAGCCAGTAGAAGAAATTACACTCACAGTAGGGTGCAGGATAGTTAAGTAATAAAATGATAATTTTCCATTGTCCTCTCTAAGTATTGAGCTTTGGTTTTCTAGACAAAAATAAGATAAGGAAGCAAGTGTGTGTACATAAAAGTGATAACATAATGAGATCTGATATTACCTGAAGCTCAACCCATTGTAATAGGCTGTGGTTTAAAAGCACAAAACCAGCTACTTCATATACACAAATAAACCGAAAAATGCAATCTCTCATAAATACATTCATATAAAAACAATTTTACAGTGTACTGTCCCTTTAACCTCTGCATTGCAATGAACTCTGCCTGTCTGACCATTCTACTGCTTAAAGGATTACGTTCTGTTATAATTTTTAAGCTAAACAACTAACATATTAAAGTTAATAAACATTAATTAAAACCTACTGACCTATATTTTCTCCAAAACGAAGTTTCATAACGTTCTAAAAGTTATATCTTTTATTCGCCGATGATGTCATGTTATCCTGCCCACTATTTTCAGCACTGCATGTTCAAAATACTTAAACCAATAACTTTGTGTTTAAAGCGCCATTTTGAAACCTAGGTATTGTAAACGGATTGGTACAGAGCAAAGGATACCCACGAAGTGGGTTTGGAAAACAATTAAATTTGCAGACAAGATTTCTGATATACGGTAGAGATATGTTAATGAAATGCTATTGATAAAAAGCGTATTTGGGGTAGTTAGTTAGTAACAGGCATAGAAAATATTTACTTACAGTGGTCCTTTAACTGTTGATGAACTCTGCCTGTTTGACTATGCTGCTTGCCTTAACACCTGAATTGCTGGATTGCTTTACCATTGATTAACTCTGCCTGTTTTGACTACTCTGCTTGCCTTAACCCCTTAATTGCTGGATTGCTTTACCGTTAATGAACTCTGCCTGTTTTGACTACTTTGCTTGCCTTAACCCCTGAATTGCTGGACTGCTTTACTGTTGATGAACTCTGCCTGTTTTGACTTCTCTGCTTGCCTTAACCTCTGCATTGCAATGAACTCTGCCTGTCTGACCATTCTATTGGTTTACCCTTGAACTGTTATACTGCTGGATTTCCTTTTGTTGCTGACGTCTGCCTGTTCCTGGTCCTTTTATTGGTTTACCCCTGAACTGCCATACTGCTGGATTACCTTCCTGTTGCCATTGAGTACTGCGCTCTGCCTGCTGTAAGTGCTGCTTACCTTATTTTACAAACTCTATCTCTGCTCTGGGATATTTCCTATCATTCCACTTGATGCCGGGATAAGAAGACTACTGGCCAAGTTTGGTCTGATAGTGGAATATCCCACAAGCATTACAAAGCCCATAGAAGGCCGAAACGATTATCTGTGGTTGTCATGTTCTTTGTTCAGAGGAGAATTGAGTGGTATTTCGGGGCTGGACTTACCTTACTTGGCAGGATTAGACTGATATGCTTTAGGAAAGTTTTCCTCTGTGAAAAGCACAATTGGGCTAAAAGAGGCTGCTCCTAAGTGGTAACTCGCCATAGAACAAGCTTCTGAGCTGTTGTTCGTTCCTGGTAGAGTGCTTTCTCTTTGTATGCAAATTTTTATGACCCTGGGGAGGTCTCCCTAAGGGTGATGGGGGAAACCAGACGTGGACTTCTTGCTCAGTGTGCTTACAGGAATGTGGCTGCACCTCACTGATGAGGCCCATAGAAGGCTGAAACGATCGTCTGGGGTTGTCCTGTTCCTTGTTCAGAGAAGAATTGAGTGGTATTTCTTGGCTGGACTGACCTTACTTGGTGGGATCAGACTGATATGCTTTAGGAAAGTTTTCCTCTGTGAAAAGCACAACTGGGCTAAAAGAGGCTGCTCCTAGGTGGTAACTCGCCATAGAACAAGCTACTAAGCTGTTGTTCGTTCCTGGTAGAGCGCTTCTCTCTTTGTATGCAAATATATATATATATATATATATATATATATATATATATAGTATTGGGGTCAATTTTGAGAATTTAGCCAGTTCTGCTGTAGCATAGTTGCTATAGCATAGTTACTCCATTGCAGCATTTGAGAACATGGCATACACAGCTGCAGATAACCTTAAAATTATCAAAAATAATGCAACATATATACATGTGTAGTCTTAGTTGATTTAGATGATGCCAATGAACAATTTTTTTCTACAGTTAGAAAGCTACAGGTTATTGGGGCATGTGATAATTAATATTTTATATACTTTTTTTCTCTTTACTTTTGGGTAGATTTAAAATAACTTCTTAATTAGGTGAATACATAGCTAGTTGAAACTGTTATTCCCTGAAAGCTCTTCTTATGCTAAATATATATATATACTGTATATATATATGCTTCAGAGGTATAAATATATATATATATATATATTTCTTTCATGTAATTAGCAAGAGTCCATGAGCTAGTGACGTATGGGATATACATTCCTACCAGGAGGGGCAAAGTTTCCCAAACCTTAAAATGCCTATAAATACACCCCTCACCACACCCACAATTCAGTTTTACAAACTTTGCCTCCTATGGAGGTGGTGAAGTAAGTTTGTGCTAGATTCTACTTTGATATGCGCTCCGCAGCAGGTTGGAGCCCGGTTTTCCTCTCAGCGTGCAGTGAATGTCAGAGGGATGTGAGGAGAGTATTGCCTATTTTGAATGCAGTGATCTCCTTCTACGGGGTCTATTTCATAGGTTCTCTGTTATCGGTCGTAGAGATTCATCTCTTACCTCCCTTTTCAGATCGACGATATACTCTTATATATATACCATTACCTCTGCTGATTTTCGTTTCAGTACTGGTTTGGCTTTCTACAAACATGTAGATGAGTGTCCTGGGGTAAGTAAGTCTTATTTTCTGTGACACTCTAAGCTATGGTTGGGCACTTTGTTTATAAAGTTCTAAATATATGTATTCAAACATTTATTTGCCTTGACTCAGGATGTTCAACATTCCTTATTTTCAGACAGTCAGTTTCATATTTGGGATAATGCACTTGAATCAATTATTTTTCTTACCTTAAAAATTTGACTTTTTTTCCCTGTGGGCTGTTAGGCTCGCGGGGGCTGAAAATGCTTCATTTTATTGCGTCATTCTTGGCGCGGACTTTTTTGGCGCAAAAAATCTTTTCTGTTTCCGGCGTCATACGTGTCGCCGGAAGTTGCGTCATTTTTGACGTTCTTTTGCGCCAAAAATGTCGGCGTTCCGGACGTGGAGTCATTTTTGGCGCCAAAAAGCATTTAGGCGCCAAATAATGTGGGCGTCTTATTTGGCGCTAAAAAATATGGGCGTCGCTTTTGTCTCCACATTATTTAAGTCTCATTTTTTCTTTGCTTCTGGTTGCTAGAAGCTTGTTCATTGGCATTTTTTCCCATTCCTGAAACTGTCATTTAAGGAACTTGATCAATTTTGCTTTATATGTTGTTTTTTCTCTTACATATTGCAAGATGTCTCACGTTGCATCTGAGTCAGAAGATACTTCAGGAAAATCGCTGTCTGGTGCTGGAACTACCAAAGCTAAGTGTATCTGCTGTAAACTTTTGGTAGCTATTCCTCCAGCTGTTGTTTGTATTAATTGTCATGACAAACTTGTTAATGCAGATAATATTTCCTTTAGTAATGTACCATTACCTGTTGCAGTTCCATCAACATCTAATGTTCAGAATGTTCCTGATAACATAAGAGATTTTGTTTCTGAATCCATCAAGAAGGCTATGTCTGTTATTCCTCCTTCTAGTAAACATAAAAAATCTTTTAAAACTTCTCTTTATACAGATTAATTTTTAAATGAACATCATCATTCTGATTCTGATGACTCTTCTGGTTCAGAGGATTCTGTCTCAGAGATTGATGCTGATAAATCTTCATATTTATTTAAAATGGAATTTATTCGTTCTTTACTTAAAGAAGTACTAATTGCTTTAGAAATTGAGGATTCTGGTCCTCTTGATACTAAGGGGCCCATTTATCAAAGGGCTTGCGGACCTGATCCGACACTGCGGATCAGGTCCGCAAGACCTCGCTAAATGCGGAGAGCAATACGCTCTCCACATTTAACATTGCACCAGCAGCTCACAAGAGCTGCTGGTGCAACGCCGCCCCCTGCTGACTCGCGGCCAATCGGCCGCCAGCAGGGAGCTGTCAATCAACCCGATCGTATTCGATCGGGTTGATTTCCGGCGGTTCCTGTCCGCCTGCTCAGAGCAGGCGGACAGGGTTATGAAGCAGCGGTCTTTAGACCGCTGCTTCATAACTTGTGTTTCTGGCGAGTCTGAAGACTCGCCAGAAACACGGCCCTTCAAGCTCCATACGGAGCTTGATAAATGGGCCTGTAATTCTAAACGTTTAGATAAGGTCTTTAAATCTCCTGTGGTTATTCCAGAAGTTTTTCCTGTTCCTAGTGCTATTTCTGAAGTAATTTCCAGAGAATGGGATAAATTGAGTAATTCATTTACTCCTTCTAAACGTTTTAAGCAATTATATCCTGTGCCGTCTGACAGATTAGAATTTTGGGACAAAATCCCTAAGGTTGATGGGGCTATTTCTACCCTTGCTAAACGTACTACTATTCCTACGTCAGATGGTACTTCCTTTAAGGATCCTTTAAATAGGAAAATTGAATCCTTTCTAAGAAAAGCTTATCTGTGTTCAGGTAATCTTCTAAGACCTGCTATATAATTGGCTGATGTTGCTGCAGCTTCAACTTTTTGGTTGGAAACTTTAGCGCAACAAGTAACAGATCATGATTCTCATAATATTATTATTCTTCTTCAACATGCTAATAATTTTATCTGTGATGCCATTTTTGATATTATCAGAGTTGATGTCAGGTTTATGTCTCTAGCTATTTTAGCTAGAAGAGCTTTATGGCTTAAAACTTGGAATGCTGATATGTCTTCTAAATCGACTCTACTTTCCATTTCTTTCCAGGGTAACAAATTATTTGGTTCTCAGTTGGATTCTATTATCTCAACTGTTACTGGTGGGAAAGGAACTTTTTTACCACAGGATAAAAAATCTAAGGGTAAAAACAGGGCTAATAATCGTTTTCGTTCCTTTCGTTTCAAGGAACAAAAGCCTGATCCTTCATCCTCAGGAGCAGTTTCAGTTTGGAAACCATCTCCAGTCTGGAATAAATCCAAGCCTTCTAGAAAAGCAAAGCCAGCTTCTAATTCCACATGAAGGTGCGGCCCTCATTCCAGCTCAGCTGGTAGGGGGCAGGTTACGTTTTTTCAAAAACATTTGGATCAAATCTGTTCACAATCTTTGGATTCAGAACATTGTTTCAGAAGGGTACAGAATTGGTTTCAAGATAAGACCTCCTGTAAAGAGATTTTTTCTTTCCCGTGTCCCAGTAAATCCAGTGAAAGCTCAAGCATTTCTGAAATGTGTTTCAGATCTAGAGTTGGCTGGAGTAATTATGCCAGTTCCAGTTCTGGAACAGGGACTGGGGTTTTATTCGAATCTCTTCATTGTACCAAAGAAGGAGAATTCCTTCAGACCTGTTCTGGATCTAAAAATATTGAATCGTTATGTAAGGATACCAACGTTCAAAATGGTAACTGTAAGGACTATCTTGCCTTTTGTTCAACAAGGGCATTATATGTCCACAATAGATTTACAGGATGCATATCTGCATATTCCGATTCATCCAGATCATTATCAGTTCCTGAGATTCTCTTTTCTGGACAAGCATTACCAGTTTGTGGCTCTGCCGTTTGGCCTAGCTACAGCTCCAAGAATTTTTACAAAGGTTCTCGGTGCCCTTCTGTCTGTAATCAGAGAACAGGGTATTGTGGTATTTCCTTATTTGGACGATATCTTGGTACTTGCTCAGTCTTTACAATTAGCAGAATCTCATACGAATCGACTTGTGTTGTTTCTTCAAGATCATGGTTGGAGGATCAATTTACTAAAAAGTTCATTGACTCCTCAGACAAGGGTAACCTTTCTGGGTTTCCAGATAGATTCAGTGTCCATGACTCTGTCTTTGACAGACAAAAGACGTCTAAAATTGATTTCAGCTTGTCGAAACCTTCAGTCACAATCATTCCTTTCGGTAGCCTTATGCATGGAAATTCTAGGTCTTATGACTGCTGCATCGGACGCGATCCCCTTTGCTCGTTTTCACATGCGACCTCTTCAGCTCTGTATGCTGAATCAATGGTGCAGGGATTACACAAAGATATCTCAATTAATATCTTTAAAACCGATTGTACGACATTCTCTAACGTGGTGGACAGATCACCATCGTTTAATTCAGGGGGCTTCTTTTGTTCTTCCGACCTGGACTGTAATTTCAACAGATGCAAGTCTTACAGGTTGGGGAGCTGTGTGGGGATCTCTGACGGCACAAGGAGTTTGGGAATCTCAGGAGGTGAGATTACCGATCAATATTTTGGAACTCCGTGCAATTTTCAGAGCTCTTCAGTCTTGGCCTCTTCTGAAGAGAGAATCGTTCATTTGTTTTCAGACAGACAATGTCACAACTGTGGCATACATCAATCATCAAGGAGGGACTCACAGTCCTCTGGCTATGAAAGAAGTATCTCGAATTTTGGTTTGGGCGGAATCCAGCTCCTGTCTAATCTCTGCGGTTCATATCCCAGGTATAGACAATTGGGAAGCGGATTATCTCAGTCGCCAAACGTTGCATTCGGGCGAATGGTCTCTTCACCCAGAGGTATTTCTTCAGATTGTTCAAATGTGGGGGCTTCCAGAAATAGATCTGATGGCGTCTCATCTAAACAAGAAACTTCCCAGGTATCTGTCCAGATCCCGGGATCCTCAGGCGGAAGCAGTGGATGCATTATCACTTCCTTGGAAGTATCATCCTGCCTATATCTTTCCGCCTCTAGTTCTTCTTCCAAGAGTAATCTCCAAGATTCTGAAGGAATGCTCGTTCGTTCTGCTGATAGCTCCGGCATGGCCTCACAGGTTTTGGTATGCGGATCTTGTCCGGATGGCCTCTTGCCATCCATGGACTCTTCCGCTAAGACCAGACCTTCTGTCGCAAGGTCCTTTTTTCCATCAGGATCTCAAATCCTTAAATTTAAAGGTATGGAGATTGAACGCTTGATTCTTGGTCAAAGAGGTTTCTCTGACTCTGTGATTAATACTATGTTACAGGCTCGTAAATCTGTATCTAGAGAGATATATTATAGAGTCTGGAAGACTTATATTTCTTGGTGTCTTTCTCATCATTTTTCTTGGCATTCTTTTAGAATTCCGAGAATTTTACAGTTTCTTCAGGATGGTTTAGATAAAGGTTTATCCGCAAGTTCTTTGAAAGGACAAATCTCTGCTCTTTCTGTTCTTTTTCACAGAAAGATTGCTAATCTTCCTGATATTCATTGTTTTGTACAAGCTTTGGTTCGTATAAAACCTGTCATTAAGTCAATTTCTCCTCCTTGGAGTTTGAATTTGGTTCTGGGGGCTCTTCAAACTCCTCCTTTTGAACCCATGCATTCATTGGACATTAAATTACTTTCTTGGAAAGTTTTGTTCCTTTTGGCGATCTCTTCTGCCAGAAGAGTCTCTGAATTATCTGCTCTTTCTTGTGAGTCTCCTTTTCTGATTTTTCATCAGGATAAGGCGGTGTTGCGAACTTCTTTTGAATTTTTACCTAAGGTTGTGAATTCCAACAACATTAGTAGAGAAATTGTGGTTCCCTCATTATGTCCTAATCCTAAGAATTCTAAGGAGAAATCGTTGCATTCTTTGGATGTTGTTAGAGCTTTGAAATATTATGTTGAAGCTACTAAGTCTTTCCGAAAGACTTCTAGTCTATTTCTTATCTTTTCCGGTTCTAGAAAAGGCGAGAAAGCTTCTGCCGTTTCTTTGGCATCTTGGTTGAAATCTTTAATTCATCATGCCTATGTCGAGTCGGGTAAAACTCCGCCTCAAAGGATTACAGCTCATTCTACTAGGTCAGTTTCTACTTCCTGGGCGTTTAAGAATGAAGCTTCGGTTGATCAGATTTGCAAAGCAGCAACTTGGTCCTCTTTGCATACTTTTACTAAATTCTACCATTTTGATGTATTTTCTTCTTCTGAAGCAGTTTTTGGTAGAAAAGTACTTCAGGCAGCGGTTTCATTTTGAATCTTCTGTTTATGTTTTTCATTAAACTTTATTTTGGGTGTGGATTATTTTCAGCAGGAATTGGCTGTCTTTATTTTATCCCTCCCTCTCTAGTGACTCTTGCGTGGAAAGATCCACATCTTGGGTAGTCATTATCCCATACGTCACTAGCTCATGGACTCTTGCTAATTACATGAAAGAAAACATAATTTATGTAAGAACTTACCTGATAAATTCATTTCTTTCATATTAGCAAGAGTCCATGAGGCCCGCCCTTTTTTGTGGTGGTTATGATTTTTTTGTATAAAGCACAATTATTCCAATTCCTTATTTTATATGCTTTCGCACTTTTTTCTTATCTCCCCACTTCTTGGCTATTCGTTAAACTGAATTGTGGGTGTGGTGAGGGGTGTATTTATAGGCATTTTAAGGTTTGGGAAACTTTGCCCCTCCTGGTAGGAATGTATATCCCATACGTCACTAGCTCATGGACTCTTGCTAATATGAAAGAAATTAATTTATCAGGTAAGTTCTTACATAAATTATGTTATATATATATGTTTCATAGGTAAATAAAACAAACAAAGGCTTTATTTCTGATTAAAGGAAGTGATAGCAATTTTTTTTAAATTTTTTTAAATTTGTCCAGTACTTTGAGAAAGTTTTTCTCTAAAATTCCCGGTAGCGAAGGGGTTAACAAGTGGGGCTGGATGACAACTTAATATATTGTCCTGTTTGTATAGTCTCAATTTAAATAGTCAATTCAAAATTTAAAATAATTCATATTAAGGCAAGTTTGTATGGCTTACGTGTCAATTGGTGTGCTATAGCCTATATACCCATTTCATGTGGGATATCTGTATAGAAGCTAGTAATGTCTAATGTTACCAAAAGGCCTAGAATCACATAAATAATAAAGCATTTTAAAGGCCATAAATTAGAGGATGGAATCTACATATTGGTCTAACAGTTGTAGCAAAGATCCATGAGCTGAGACTATTTTTCTACCCAGAGCATTAAGTGGATTTTTCCACCCTTGTCTGCCTCATGTACGACAATAACATAATTTATGTAAGAACTTACCTGATAAATTCATTTCTTTCATATTAGCAAGAGTCCATGAGCTAGTGACGTATGGGATATACATTCCTACCAGGAGGGGCAAAGTTTCCCAAACCTTAAAATGCCTATAAATACACCCCTCACCACACCCACAATTCAGTTTAACGAATAGCCAAGAAGTGGGGTGATAAGAAAAAAGTGCGAAAGCATATAAAATAAGGAATTGGAATAATTGTGCTTTATACAAAAAAATCATAACCACCACAAAAAAGGGCAGCCTCATGGACTCTTGCTAATATGAAAGAAATGAATTTATCAGGTAAGTTCTTACATAAATTATGTTTTCTTTCATGTAATTAGCAAGAGTCCATGAGCTAGTGATGTATGGGATAATGACTACCCAAGATGTGGATCTTTCCACGCAAGAGTCACTAGAGAGGGAGGGATAAAATAAAGACAGCCAATTCCTGCTGAAAATAATCCACACCCAGAATAAAGTTTAATGAAAAACATAAACAGAAGATTCAAACTGAAACCGCTGCCTGAAGTACTTTTCTACCAAAAACTGCTTCAGAAGAAGAAAATACATCAAAATGGTAGAATTTAGTAAAAGTATGCAAAGAGGACCAAGTTGCTGCTTTGCAAATCTGATCAACCGAAGCTTCATTCCTAAACGCCCAGGAAGTAGAAACTGACCTAGTAGAATGAGCTGTAATCCTTTGAGGCGGAGTTTTACCCAACTCGACATAGGCATGATGAATTAAAGATTTCAACCAAGATGCCAAAGAAATGGCAGAAACTTTCTGGCCTTTTCTAGAACCAGAAAAGATAACAAATAGACTAGAAGTCTTTCGGAAAGACTTAGTAGCTTCAACATAATATTTCAAAGCTCTAACAACATCCAAAGAATGCAACGATTTCTCCTTAGAATTCTTAGGATTAGGACATAATGAAGGAACCACAATTTCTCTACTAATGTTGTTGGAATTCACAACTTTAGGTAAAAATTCAAAAGAAGTTCGCAACACCGCCTTATCCTGATGAAAAATCAGAAAAAGAGACTCACAAGAAAGAGCAGATAATTCAGAAACTCTTCAGGCAGAAGAGATCACCAAAAGGAACAAAACTTTCCAAGAAAGTAATTTAATGTCCAATGAATGCATAGGTTCAAACGGAGGAGCTTGAAGAGCCCTCAGAACCAAATTCAAACTCCAAGGAGGAGAAATTGACTTAATGACAGGTTTTATACGAACCAAAGCTTGTACAAAACAATGAATATCAGGAAGATTAGCAATCTTTCTGTGAAAAAGAACAGAAAGAGCAGAGATTTGTCCTTTCAAAGAACTTGCGGATAAACCTTTATCTAAACCATCCTGAAGAAACTGTAAAATTCTCGGAATTCTAAAAGAATGCCAAGAAAAATGATGAGAAAGACACCAAGAAATATAAGTCTTCCAGACTCTATAATATATCTCTCTGGATACAGATTTACGAGCCTGTAACATAGTATTAATCACAGCGTCAGAGAAACCTCTTTGACCAAGAATCAAGCGTTCAATCTCCATACCTTTAAATTTAAGGATTTGAGATCCTGATGGAAAAAAGGACCTTGCAACAGAAGGTCTGGTCTTAGCGGAAGAGTCCACGGATGGCAAGAGGCCATCCGGACAAGATCCGCATACCAAAACCTGTGAGGCCATGCCGGAGCTATCAGCAGAACAAATGAGCATTCCTTCAGAATCTTGGAGATTACTCTTGGAAGAAGAACTAGAGGCGGAAAGATATAGGCAGGATGATACTTCCAAGGAAGTGATAATGCATCCACTGCTTCCGCCTGAGGATCCCGGGATCTGGACAGATACCTGGGAAGTTTCTTTTTTGGATGAGACGCCATCAGATCTATTTCAGGAAGCTCCCACATTTGAACAATCTGAAGAAATACCTCTGGGTGAAGAGACCATTCGCCCGGATGCAACGTTTGGCGACTGAGATAATCCGCTTCCCAATTGTCTATACCTGGGATATGAACCGCAGAGATTAGACAGGAGCTGGATTCCGCCCAAACCAGAATTCGAGATACTTCTTTCATAGCCAGAGGACTGTGAGTCCCTCCTTGATGATTGATGTATGCCACAGTTGTGACATTGTCTGTCTGAAAACAAATGAACGATTCTCTCTTCAGAAGAGGCCAAGACTGAAGAGCTCTGAAAATTGCACGGAGTTCTAAAATATTGATCGGTAATCTCACCTCCTGAGATTCCCAAACTCCTTGTGCCATCAGAGATCCCCACACAGCTCCCCAACCTGTGAGACTTGCATCTGTTGAAATTACAGTCCAGGTCGGAAGCACAAAAGAAGCCCCCTGAATTAAACGATGGTGATCTGTCCACCACGTTAGAGAGTGTCGTACAATCGGTTTTAAAGATATTAATTGAGATATCTTTGTGTAATCCCTGCACCATTGATTCAGCATACAGAGCTGAAGAGGTCGCATGTGAAAACGAGCAAAGGGGATCGCGTCCGATGCAGTAGTCATAAGACCTAGAATTTCCATGCATAAGGCTACCGAAGGGAATGATTGCGACTGAAGGTTTCGACAAGCTGAAATCAATTTTAGACGTCTCTTGTCTGTCAAAGACAGAGTCATGGACACTGAATCTATCTGGAAACCCAGAAAAGTTACCCTTGTCTGAGGAATCAATGAACTTTTTAGTGAATTGATCCTCCAACCATGATCTTGAAGAAACAACACAAGTCGATTCGTATAAGATTCTGCTAAATGTAAAGACTGAGCAAGTACCAAGATATCGTCCAAATAAGGAAATACCACAATACCCTGTTCTCTGATTACAGACAGAAGGGCACCGAGAACCTTTGTAAAAATTCTTGGAGCTGTAGCTAGGCCAAACGGCAGAGCCACAAACTGGTAATGCTTGTCCAGAAAAGAGAATCTCAGGAACTGATAATGATCTGGGTGAATCGGAATATGCAGATATGCATCCTGTAAATCTATTGTGGACATATAATGCCCTTGCTGAACAAAAGGCAAGATAGTCCTTACAGTTACCATTTTGAACGTTGGTATCCTTACATAACGATTCAATATTTTTAGATCCAGAACTGGTCTGAAGGAATTCTCCTTCTTTGGTACAATGAAGAGATTTGAATAAAACCCCATCCCCTGTTCCAGAACTGGAACTGGCATAATTACTCCAGCCAACTCTGGATCTGAAACACAATTCAGAAATGCTTGAGCTTTCACTGGATTTACTGGGACACGGGAAAGAAAAAATCTCTTTGCAGGAGGTCTCATCTTGAAACCAATTCTGTACCCTTCTGAAACAATGTTCTGAATCCAAAGATTGTGAACAGAATTGATCCAAATTTCTTTGAAAAAACGTAACCTGCCCCCTACCAGCTGAGCTGGAATGAGGGCCGCACCTTCATGTGGACTTAGAAGCTGGCTTTGCTTTTCTAGAAGGCTTGGATTTATTCCAGACTGGAGATGGTTTCCAAACTGAAACTGCTCCTGAGGATGAAGGATCAGGCTTTTGTTCTTTGTTGAAACGAAAGGAACGAAAACGATTATTAGCCCTGTTTTTACCCTTAGATTTTTTATCCTGTGGTAAAAAAGTTCCTTTCCCACCAGTAACAGTTGAGATAATAGAACCCAACTGAGAACCAAATAATTTGTTACCCTGGAAAGAAATGGAAAGTAGAGTTGATTTAGAAGCCATATCAGCATTCCAAGTTTTAAGCCATAAAGCTCTAACAACTGCAAAAGTCTAACAACTGCAAAAAAGCAGCGTAAAACTCAGTAACGCAGCCCCATTGATTCCTATTGGGAAATAAAATTTATGTCTACACCTAACACCCTAACATGAACCCCGAGTCTAAACACCCCTAATTTTACACTTATTAACCCCTAATCTTCCGCCCCCGACATCGCTGACACCTACATTATAATTATTAACCCCTAATCTGCCGCTCTGGACACCGCCGCCACCTACATTATACTTATGAACCCCTAATCTGCTGCCCCCAACATCGCCGACACCTACATTATATTTATTAACCCCTAATCTGCCACCCCCAATGTCGACGCCACCTACCTACACTTATTAACCCCTAATCTGCCACCCCCAACGTTGCTGCCACTATAATTAAACATATTAACCCTTAAACGTCCGCACTCCCTCCTCGCAAACATTAGTTAAATATTATTAACCCCTAATCTGCCGCCCCCAACGTCACCGCCACTATATTAAAGTTATTAACCCCTAAACCCAAGTCTAACCCTAAACCTAACACCCCCTAACTTAAATATAATTTAAATAAATCTAAATAAATATTACTATCATTAACAAAATTATTCCTATTTAAAACTAAATACTTACCTGTAAAATAAACCCTAAGGCCTAGATTTGGAGTTCGGCGGTAAAAGGGCTGTTAACGCTCCGCGGGCTTTTTTCTGGCCGCACCATAAAATTAACTCTGGTATCGAGAGTTCAAACAAATGCTGCGTTAGGCTCCAAAAAAGGAGCGTAGAGAATTTTTACCGCAAATGCAACTCTCGATACCAGAGTTGCTTACGGACGCGGCCGGCCTCAAAAACGTGCTCGTGCACGATTCTCCCATAGGAAACAATGGGACTGTTTGAGCTGAAAAAAAACCTAACACCTGCAAAAAAGCAGCGTTCAGCTCCTAACGCAGCCCCATTGTTTCCTATGGGGAAACACTTCCTACGTCTGCACCTAACACCCTAACATGTACCCCGAGTCTAAACACCCCTACCCTTACACTTATTAACCCCTAATCTGCCGCCCCCTGCATATTTTTTTTAACCCCTAATCTGCCGCTCCGTAAACCGCCGCAACCTACGTTCTCCCTATGTACCCCTAATCTGCTACCCCTAACACCGCCGACCCCTATATTATATTTATTAACCCCTAATCTGTCCCCCTCAACGTCGCCTCCACCTGCCTACACTTATTAACCCCTAATCTGCCGAGCGGACCTGAGCGCTACTATAATAAAGTTATTAACCCCTAATCCGCATCACTAACCCTATCATAAATAGTATTAACCCCTAATCTGCCCTCCCTAACATCGCCGACAGCTACCTTCAATTATTAACCCCTAATCTGCCGAGCGGACCTCACCGCTATTCTAATAAATGTATTAACCCCTAAAGCTAAGTCTAACCCTAACACTAACACCCCCCTAAGTTAAATATAATTTACATCTAACGAAATAAATTAACTCTTATTAAATAAATTATTCCTATTTAAAGCTAAATACTTACCTGTAAAATAAATCCTAATATAGCTACAATATAAATTATAATTATATTATAGCTATTTTAGGATTAATATTTATTTTACAGGCAACTTTGTAATTATTTTAACCAGGTACAATAACTATTAAATAGTTAAGAACTATTTAATAGTTACCTAGTTAAAATAATAACAAATTTACCTGTAAAATAAATCCTAACCTAAGATATAATTAAACCTAACACTACCCTATCAATAAAATAATTAAATAAACTACCTACAATTACCTACAATTAACCTAACACTACACTATCAATAAATAAATTAAACACAATTCCTACAAATAAATACAATTAAATAAACTAGCTAAAGTACAAAAAATAAAAAAGAACTAAGTTACAGAAAATAAAAAAATATTTACAAACATAAGAAAAATATTACAACAATTTTAAACTAATTACACCTACTCTAAGCCCCCTAATAAAATAACAAAGCCCCCCAAAATAACAAATTCCCTACCCTATTCTAAATTAAAAAAGTTACAAGCTCTTTTACCTTACCAGCCCTGAACAGGGCCCTTTGCGGGGCATGCCCCAAGAATTTCAGCTCTTTTGCCTGTAAAAAAAAACATACAATACCCCCCCCCAACATTACAACCCACCACCCACATACCCCTAATCTAACCCAAACCCCCCTTAAATAAACCTAACAATAAGCCCCTGAAGATCTTCCTACCTTGTCTTCACCATCCAGGTATCACCGATCCGTCCTGGCTCCAAGATCTTCATCCAACCCAAGCGGGGGTTGGCGATCCATAATCCGGTCCAGAAGAGGCTCCAAAGTCTTCCTCCTATCCGGCAAGAAGAGGACATCCGGACCGGCAAACATCTTCTCCAAGCGGCATCTTCGATCTTCTTCCATCCGGAGCGAAGCGGCAGGATCCTGAAGACATCCAGTGCGGAACATCCATCCGGACCGACGACTGAACGACGAATGACTGTTCCTTTAAGGGACGTCATCCAAGATGGCGTCCCTCGAATTCCGATTGGCTGATAGGATTCTATCAGCCAATCGGAATTAAGGTAGGAATTTTCTGATTGGCTGATGGAATCAGCCAATCAGAATCAAGTTCAATCCGATTGGCTGATCCAATCAGCCAATCAGATTGAGCTCGCATTCTATTGGCTGTTCCGATCAGCCAATAGAATGCGAGCTCAATCTGATTGGCTGATTGGATCGGCCAATCGGATTGAACTAGATTCTGATTGGCTGATTCCATCAGCCAATCAGAAAATTCCTACCTTAATTCCGATTGGCTGATAGAATCCTATCAGCCAATCGGAATTCGAGGGACGCCATCTTGGATGACGTCCCTTAAAGGAACAGTCATTCGTCGTTCAGTCGTCGGTCCGGATGGATGTTCCGCGCTGGATGTCTTCAGGATCCTGCCGCTTCGCTCCGGATGGAAGAAGATCGAAGATGCCGCTTGGAGAAGATGTTTGCCGGTCCGGATGTCCTCTTCTTGCCGGATAGGAGGAAGACTTTGGAGCCTCTTCTGGACCGGATTATGGATCGCCAACCCCCGCTTGGATTGGATGAAGATCTTGGAGCCAGGACGGATCGGTGATACCTGGATGGTGAAGACAAGGTAGGAAGATCTTCAGGGGCTTAGTGTTAGGTTTATTTAAGGGGGGTTTGGGTTAGATTAGGGGTATGTGGGTGGTGGGTTGTAATGTTGGGGGGGGGGGGTATTGTATGTTTTTTTTTACAGGCAAAAGAGCTGAAATTCTTGGGGCATGCCCCGCAAAGGGCCCTGTTCAGGGCTGGTAAGGTAAAAGAGCTTGTAACTTTTTTAATTTAGAATAGGGTAGGGAATTTTTTATTTTGGGGGGCTTTGTTATTTTATTAGGGGGCTTAGAGTAGGTGTAATTAGTTTAAAATTGTTGTAATATTTTTCTTATGTTTGTAAATATTTTTTTATTTTCTGTAACTTAGTTCTTTTTTATTTTTTGTACTTTAGCTAGTTTATTTAATTGTATTTATTTGTAGGAATTGTGTTTAATTTATTTATTGATAGTGTAGTGTTAGGTTAATTGTAGGTAATTGTAGGTAGTTTATTTAATTATTTTATTGATAGGGTAGTGTTAGGTTTAATTATATCTTAGGTTAGGATTTATTTTACAGGTAAATTTGTTATTATTTTAACTAGGTAACTATTAAATAGTTCTTAACTATTTAATAGTTATTGTACCTGGTTAAAATAATTACAAAGTTGCCTGTAAAATAAATATTAATCCTAAAATAGCTATAATATAATTATAATTTATATTGTAGCTATATTAGGATTTATTTTACAGGTAAGTATTTAGCTTTAAATAGGAATAATTTATTTAATAAGAGTTAATTTATTTCGTTAGATGTAAATTATATTTAACTTAGGGGGGTGTTAGTGTTAGGGTTAGACTTAGCTTTAGGGGTTAATACATTTATTAGAATAGCGGTGAGGTCCGCTCGGCAGATTAGGGGTTAATAATTGAAGGTAGCTGTCGGCGATGTTAGGGAGGGCAGATTAGGGGTTAATACTATTTATGATAGGGTTAGTGATGCGGATTAGGGGTTAATAACTTTATTATAGTAGCGCTCAGGTCCGCTCGGCAGATTAGGGGTTAATAAGTGTAGGCAGGTGGAGGCGACGTTGAGGGGGACAGATTAGGGGTTAATAAATATAATATAGGGGTCGGCGGTGTTAGGGGTAGCAGATTAGGGGTACATAGGGATAACGTAGGTTGCGGCGCTTTGCGGTCGGAAGATTAGGGGTTAATTATTTTAAGTAGCTGGCGGCGATGTTGTGGGGGGCAGGTTAGGGGTTAATAAATGTAATACAGGGGTCGGCGGGGTTAGGGGCAGCAGATTAGGGGTACATAAGTATAACGTAGGTGGCGGTCGGCAGATTAGGGGTTAAAAATTTTAATCGAGTGGCGGCGATGTGGGGGGAGCTCGGTTTAGCGGTACATAGGTAGTTTATGGGTGTTAGTGTACTTTAGGGTACAGTAGTTAAGAGCTTTATGAACCGGCGTTAGCCAGAAAGCTCTTAACTCCTGCTATTTTCAGGCGGCTGGAATCTTGTTGTTAGAGCTCTAACGCTCACTTCAGAAACGACTCTAAATACCGGCGTTAGAAATATCCCATTGAAAAGATAGGCTACGCAAATGGCGTAGGGGGATCTGCGGTATGGAAAAGTCGCGGCTGAAAAGTGAGCGTTAGACCCTTTAATCACTGACTCCAAATACCAGCGGGCGGCCAAAACCAGCGTTAGGAGCCTCTAACGCTGGTTTTGACGGCTACCGCCGAACTCCAAATCTAGGCCTAAGATAGCTACAATATAACTAATAGTTACATTGTAGCTAGCTTAGGATTTATTTTTATTTTACAGGCAAGTTTGTATTTATTTTAACTATGTAGAATAGTTATTAAATAGTTATTAACAAACACTAAATTACAGAAAATAATAAACAAATTACAGAAATTTAAACTAATTACACCTAATCTAATAGCCCTATTAAAATAAAAAAGCCCCCCCAAATAAAAAAAAAACCTAGCCTAAACTAAACTACCAATAGCTCTTAAAGGGCCTTTTGCGGGGCATTGCCCCAAAGTAATTAGCTCTTTTACCTGTAAAAAAAAAATACAAACAACCCCCCAACAGTAAAACCCACCACCCACACAACCAACCCCCCAAATAAAATACTATCTAAAAAAAACTAAGCTCCCCATTGCCCTGAAAAGGGTATTTGGATGGGCATTGCCCTTAAAAGGGCAGTTAGCTCTTTTGCAAGCCCAAACCCCTAATCTAAAAAATAAACCCACCCAATACACCCTTAAAAACCTAACACTAACCCCCTGAAGATACTGGGAGACGTCTTCATCCAAGCCGAGCGAAGTGGTCCTCCAGACGGGCAGGAGTCTTCATCCAAGCTGGGCAGAAGTGGTCCTCCAGACGGGCAGAAGTCTTCATCCAGACGGCATCTTCTATCTTCATCTGAAGATACTGGGAGACATCTTCATCCAAGCTGGGCGAAGTGGTCCTCCAGACGGGCAGAAGTCTTCATCCAAGCTGGGCAGAAGTGGTCCTCCAGACGGGCAGAAGTCTTCATCCAGACGGCATCTTTTATCTTCATCCATCCAGTGTGGAGCGGCTCCATCTTCAAGACATCCGACGCGGAGCATCCTCTTCTTCCAACGACTAAAACAGAATGAAGGTACCTTTAAATGACGTCATCCAAGATGGCTTCCCTTAGATTCTGATTGGCTGATAGAATTCTATCAGCCAATCGGAATTAAGGTAGAAAAAATCCTATTGGCTGATGCAGTCAGCCAATAGGATTGAAGTTCAATCCTATTGGCTGATCCAATCAGCCAATAGGATTGAGCTTGCATTCTATTGGCTGTTCCAATCAGCCAATAGAATGTGAGCTCAATTATTTGTAGTACATGAACCTTGTACAATAATTATTACTGTGTGTTGTTCCCTAACATCACTACTGTTGCCTCTTTATATCTCTGTTCTCAATTCCTGTATCGCTTTACAGTAATTATTAATCTCGAACATCAGATAGAAAGTAACATCTCCTCTGACCTTCATGCGTGTAATCATATTCTAGGGTTTATATCTGGTTAAAGGTACATTATCATCTACTATCAGCATATCGTTATTTAATATCTATAAATTGCCTAATGTTATTGATACCTCCTTTACTCTGTCTTACCCTCTATTACAAAGCATTGAATGGTTGCTTAACCAATCTATCTACATTGTTCCAAAACCTTACAGCTTCCATAAAGTGTTTTAACCAATATCGTTCTTAATAGGTTACAGCTCATATTTATCTCTATTCATTCATCCCTATATTGGGTTGCATTACTATTAATCTCTCTTTCTATTTTAGTCGCTCTCAATTAAAAGGGACTGTTATTAAGTAATTAACCTATCGTTTGTTGATGAACACTTGATTTGTGCTAAAATTGATTTATCATTCTCATATTTATACTTGACTGGTGGATGACAGTTGTCAATTTATATCTATCTGAGTTTGTGACTAAGTTATTGAGTTGCTCCATGTGCAGTGTAATTTATTATCTACTTACTGAATTTGTAGAAAACCTATCACTTCATATATCTGCACACTTCATGTGCATTAGGTACTGTATGTCGCCTCAAAAAATATTTTACATTGTATCTGTATTAACGTTTATTTCTTTCCCAGAAATTAATGATGTCATCTTCAATGTTCATGCCTACTGGTCTACGAGTATTGAGAGTGAAAATCCAATATGCCTCTCTATGGAACAACTCTTGTACTCTGTTGCCTCCTCTCGGTTTTTTATTGATAACATCTATTATCATCCATCTAAATGAATCTACATCTCCCTGATGTTCATATAAGAAATGCTTAGCTACTCCAGTAGTAGTTTTCTCTTTATCTATATCATTTAGATGCTCTCTAATTCTGGCTCGAGCCTCTCTAGAAGTGCAACCCACATACTGTACATTGCATTTGTTGCACTGCACCATATAGACAACAAATTCCGTCAATTCTATTGGCTGATTGGAACAGCCAATAGAATGCGAGCTCAATTCTATTGGCTGATTGGATCAGCCAATAGGATTTTTCCTACCTTAATTCCAATTGGCTGATAGAATCCTATCAGCCAATCGGAATTCAAGGGACGCCTTCTTGGATGACATCATTTAAAGGAACCTTCATTCATCGGGAGTCGTCGGAAGAAGAGGATGCTCCGAGTCGGCTGGCTTAAAGATGGACCCGCTCCGCTCCGGATGGATGAAGATAGAAGATGCCGCCTGGATGAAGACTTCTGCCCGTCTGGAGATCCTTTTCTGCCCGGATCGGATGAAGACCACTTGTGCCCCGCTGGGTGAAGACGTCTCAAGGTAGGATGATCTTCAGGGGGTTATTGTTAGGTTTTATTAAGGGGGGATTGGGTGGGTTTTAGAGTAGGGTTGAATGTGTGGGTGGTGGGTTTTAATGTTGGGGGGGTATTGTATTTTTTTTTTTACAGGTAAAAGAGCTGATTACTTTGGGGCAATGCCCTGCAAAAAGCCCTTTTAAGGGCTATTTGTAATTTAGTATAGGGTAGGGATTTTTTATTATTTTGGGGGGCTTTTTTATTTTATTAGGGGGATTAGATTAGGTGTAATTAGTTTAAAATTCTTGTAATTATTTTATTTTTTTCTGTAATTTAGTGTTTATTTTTTTCTGTAATTTAGTGTTTTGTTTTTTTTGTACTTTAGTTTATTTAATTTAATTGTAGTTAATTTAGGAAATTATTTTAATTATAGTGTAGTGTTAGGTGTAATTGTAATTTAGGTTTGGTTTTATTTTACATGTAAAAATGTTAGTGTACTTTTTAGCACTTTAGTTAAGAGTTTTATGTTACGGCGTTAGCCCATAAAACTCTTACGCCTAGATTTAGAGTTTTGTCGGTAAAGACTGCGGTGCTAACGAGCCTTTATTTTCCAGCGCACCCTTAAGACAATGCTGGTATTATGAGTTGTCTGAATGGCTGCGTTAGCCTCAGAAAAGTGAGCGCTGAGCATAATTTAGCACCACTTCAACCCTCAATACCAGCGTTGCTTATGGTAGTGGTAAGCTGGAAAAATGTGCTCGTGCACGATTTCCCCATAGGAAACAATGGGGCAGTTTCGTCTGAAAAAAACCTAACACCTGCAAAAAACATAATTTATGTAAGAACTTACCTGATAAATTAATTTCTTTCATATTAGCAAGAGTCCATGAGCTAGTGACGTATGGGATATACATTCCTACCAGGAGGGGCAAAGTTTCCCAAACCTCAAAATGCCTATAAATACACCCCTCACCACACCCACAATTCAGTTTAACGAATAGCCAAGAAGTGGGGTGATAAAAAAGTGCGAAAGCATATAAAATAAGGAATTGGAATAATTGTGCTTTATACAAAATCATAACCACCACAAAAAAAGGGCGGGCCTCATGGACTCTTGCTAATATGAAAGAAATGAATTTATCAGGTAAGTTCTTACATAAATTATGTTTTCTTTCATGTAATTAGCAAGAGTCCATGAGCTAGTGACGTATGGGATAATGACTACCCAAGATGTGGATCTTTCCACACAAGAGTCACTAGAGAGGGAGGGACAAAATAAAGACAGCCAATTCCTGCTGAAAATAATCCACACCCAAAATAAAGTTTAATGAAAAACATAAGCAGAAGATTCAAACTGAAACCGCTGCCTGAAGTACTTTTCTACCAAAAACTGCTTCAGAAGAAGAAAATACATCAAAATGGTAGAATTTAGTAAAAGTATGCAAAGAGGACCAAGTTGCTGCTTTGCAAATCTGATCAACCGAAGCTTCATTCCTAAACGCCCAGGAAGTAGAAACTGACCTAGTAGAATGAGCTGTAATTTTTTGAGGCGGAGTTTTACCCGACTCAACATAGGCAAGATGAATTAAAGATTTCAACCAAGATGCCAAAGAAATGGCAGAAGCTTTCTGGCCTTTTCTAGAACCGGAAAAGATAAGAAATAGACTAGAAGTCTTTCGGAAAGATTTAGTAGCTTCAACATATTTCAAAGCTCTAACAACATCCAAAGAATGCAACGATTTCTCCTTAGAATTCTTAGGATTAGGACATAATGAAGGAACCACAATTTCTCTACTAATGTTGTTGGAATTCACAACTTTAGGTAAAAATTCAAAAGAAGTTCGCAACACCGCCTTATCCTGATGAAAAATCAGAAAAGGAGACTCACAAGAAAGAGCAGATAATTCAGAAACTCTTCTGGCAGAAGAGATGGCCAAAAGGAACAAAACTTTCCAAGAAAGTAATTTAATGTCCAATGAATGCATAGGTTCAAATGGATGAGCTTGAAGAGCCCCCAGAACCAAATTCAAACTCCAAGGAGGAGAAATTGACTTAATGACAGGCTTTATACGAACCAAAGCTTGTACAAAACAATGAATATCAGGAAGAATAGCAATCTTTCTGTGAAAAAGAACAGAAAGAGCAGAGATTTGTCCTTTCAAGGAACTTACAGACAAACCCTTATCTAAACCATCCTGAAGAAACTGTAATATTCTCGGTATTCTAAAAGAATGCCAAGAAAAATGATGAGAAAGACACCAAGAAATATAAGTCTTCCAGACTCTATAATATATCTCTCTAGATACAGATTTACGAGCCTGTAACATAGTATTAATCACAGAGTCAGAGAAACCTCTGTGACCAAGAATCAAGCGTTCAATCTCCATACCTTTTAAGGATTTCAGATCCTGATGGAAAAAAGGACCTTGAGACAGAAGGTCTGGTCTTAACGGAAGAGTCCACGGTTGGCAATAGGCCATCCGGACAAGATCCGCATACCAAAACCTGTGAGACCATGCCGGAGCTACCAGCAGAACAAACGAGCATTCCTTCAGAATCTTGGAGATTACTATTGGAAGAAGAACTAGAGGCGGAAAGATATAGGCAGGATGATACTTCCAAGGAAGTGATAATGCATCCACTGCCTCCGCCTGAGGATCCTGGAATCTGGACAGATACCTGGGAAGTTTCTTGTTTAGATGAGACGCCATCAGATCTATTTCTGGAAGTTCCCACATTTGAACAATCTGAAGAAATACCTCTGGGTGAAGAGACCATTCGCCCGGATGCAACGTTTGGCGACTGAGATAATCCGCTTCCCAATTGTCTATACCTGGGATATGAACCGCAGAGATTAGACAGGAGCTGGATTCCACCCAAACCAGAATTCGAGATACTTCTTTCATAGCCAGAGGACTGTGAGTCCCTCCTTGATGATTGATGTATGCCACAGTTGTGACATTGTCTGTCTGAAAACAAATGAACGATTCTCTCTTCAGAAGAGGCCAAAACTGAAGAGCTCTGAAAATTGCACGGAGTTCTAAAATATTGATCGGTAATCTCACCTCCTGAGATTCCCAAACTCCTTGTGCCGTCAGAGATCCCCACACAGCTCCCCAACCTGTGAGACTTGCATCTGTTGAAATTACAGTCCAGGTCGGAAGCACAAAAGAAGCCCCCTGAATTAAACGATGGTGATCTGTCCACCACGTTAGAGAGTGTCGAACAATCGGTTTTAAAGATATTAATTGAGATATCTTTGTGTAATCCTTGCACCATTGATTCAGCATACAGAGCTGAAGAGGTCGCATGTGAAAACGAGCAAAGGGGATCGCGTCCGATGCAGCAGTCATAAGACCTAGAATTTCCATGCATAAGGCTACCGAAGGGAATGATTGTGACTGAAGGTTTCGACAAGCTGTAATTAATTTTAGACGTCTCTTGTCTGTTAAAGACAGAGTCATGGACACTGAATCCATCTGGAAACCCAGAAAGGTTACCCTTGTCTGAGGAATCAATGAACTTTTTGGTAAATTGATCCTCCAACCATGATCTTGAAGAAACAACACAAGTCGATTCGTATGAGATTCTGCTAAATGTAAAGACTGAGCAAGTACCAAGATATCGTCCAAATAAGGAAATACCACAATACCCTGTTCTCTGATTACAGACAGAAGGGCACCGAGAACCTTTGTAAAAATTCTTGGAGCTGTAGCTAGGCCAAACGGCAGAGCCACAAACTGGTAATGCTTGTCCAGAAAAGAGAATCTCAGGAACTGATAATGATCTGGATGAATCGGAATATGCAGATATGCATCCTGTAAATCTATTGTGGACATATAATTCCCTTGCTGAACAAAAGGCAAGATAGTCCTTACAGTTACCATCTTGAACGTTGGTATTCTTACATAACGATTCAATATTTTTAGATCCAGAACTGGTCTGAAGGAATTCTCCTTCTTTGGTACAATGAAGAGATTTGAATAAAACCCCATCCCCTGTTCCGGAACTGGAACTGGCATAATTACTCCAGTCAACTCTAGATCTGAAACACAATTCAGAAATGCTTGAGCTTTTACTGGATTTACTGGGACACCGGAAAGAAAAAAACTCTTTGCAGGAGGTCTCATCTTGAAACCAATTCTGTACCCTTCTGAAACAATGTTCTGAATCCAAAGATTGTGAACAGAATTGATCCAAATTTCCTTGAAAAAACGTAACCTGCCCCCTACCAGCTGAGCTGGAATGAGGGCCGCACCTTCATGTGGACTTAGAAGCAGGCTTTGCCTTTCTAGCTGGCTTGGATTTATTCCAGACTGGAGATGGTTTCCAAACTGAAACTGCTCCTGAGGATGAAGGATCAGGCTTTTGTTCTTTGTTGAAACGAAAGGAACGAAAACGATTATTAGCCCTGTTTTTACCTTTAGATTTTTTATCCTGTGGTAAAAAAGTTCCTTTCCCACCAGTAACAGTTGAAATAATAGAATCCAACTGAGAACCAAATAATTTGTTACCCTGGAAAGAAATAGAAAGTAGAGTTGATTTAGAAGCCATATCAGCATTCCAAGTTTTAAGCCATAAAGCTCTTCTAGCTAAAATAGCTAGAGACATAAACCTGACATCAACTCTGATAATATCAAAAATGGCATCACAGATAAAATTATTAGCATGCTGAAGAAGAATAATAATATCATGAGAATCATGATGTGTTACTTGTTGCGCTAAAGTTTCCAACCAAAAAGTTGAAGCTGCAGCAACATCAGCCAAAGATATAGCAGGTCTAAGAAGATTACCTGAACACAGATAAGCTTTTCTTAGAAAGGATTCAATTTTCCTATCTAAAGGATCCTTAAACGAAGTACCATCTGACGTAGGAATAGTAGTACGTTTAGCAAGGGTAGAAATAGCCCCATCAACTTTAGGGATTTTGTCCCAAAATTCTAATCTGTCAGACGGCACAGGATATAATTGCTTGAAACGTTTAGAAGGAGTAAATGAATTACCCAATTTATCCCATTCTTTGGAAATTACTGCAGAAATAGCATTAGGAACAGGAAAAACTTCTGGAATAACCACAGGAGCTTTAAATACCTTATCCAAACGTTTAGAATTAGTATCAAGAGGACCAGAATCCTCTATTTCTAAAGCAATTAGTACTTCTTTAAGTAAAGAACGAATAAATTCCATTTTAAATAAATATGAAGATTTATCAGCATCAACCTCTGAGACAGAATCCTCTGAACCAGAAGAGTCATCAGAATGATGATGTTCATTTAAAAATTCATCTGTAGGGAGAGAAGTTTTAAAAGATTTTTTATGTTTACTAGAAGGAGAAATAACAGACATAGCCTTCTTTATGGATTCAGAAACAAAATCTCTTATGTTATCAGGAACATTCTGCACCTTAGATGTTGAGGGAACTGCAACAGGCAATGGTACATTACTAAAGGAAATATTATCTGCTTTAACAAGTTTGTCATGACAATCAATACAAACAACAGCCGGAGGAATAGCTGCCAAAAGTTTACAGCAGATACACTTAGCTTTGGTAGATCCAGCACTAGACAGCGATTTTCCTGTAGTATCTTCTGACTCAGATGCAACGTGAGACATCTTGCCATATGTAAGAGAAAAAACAACATATAAAGCAAAATTGATCAAATTCCTTAAATGACATAGACCCCGTAGAAGGAGATCACTGCATTCAAATAGGCAATACTCTCTTCACATCCCTCTGACATTCACTGCACGCTGAGAGGAAAACCGGGCTCCAACTTGCTGCGGAGCGCATATCAACGTAGAATCTAGCACAAACTTACTTCACCACCTCCATCGGAGGCAAAGTTTGTAAAACTGAATTGTGGGTGTGGTGAGGGGTGTATTTATAGGCATTTTGAGGTTTGGGAAACTTTGCCCCTCCTGGTAGGAATGTATATCCCATACGTCACTAGCTCATGGACTCTTGCTAATTACATGAAAGAAAAGTGAGCGCTGAGCATAATTTAGCACCACTTCAACCCTCAATACCAGCGTTGCTTATGGTAGTGGTAAGCTGGAAAAATGTGCTCGTGCACGATTTCCCCATAGGAAACAATGGGGCAGTTTCGTCTGAAAAAAAACCTAACACCTGCAAAAAAGCAGCGTTCAGCTCCTAACGCAGCCCCATTGTTTCCTATGGGGAAACAGTTTCTAAGTCTACACCTAACACCCTAACATGAACCCTGAGTCTAAACACCCCTTACCTTACGCTTATTAACCCCTAATCTGCCGCCCCCGACATCCTCGCCACCTGCATTATATTATTAACCCTTAATCTGCCACTCTGGACACCGCCGCCACCTACATTATACCTATGAACCCCTAATCTGCTGCCCCTAACATCGCTGACACCTACATTATATTTTTTAACCCCTAATCTGCCGCCCCCAACGTCGCCGCCACCTACCTACAATTATTAACCCCTAATCTGCCAACCGGACATCGCCGCCACTATAATAAATATATTAACCCCTAAACCGCCGCACTCCCGCCTCGCAAACACTATAATACATTTTATTAACCCCTAATCTGCCCTCCCTAACATCGCCGAGACCTACCTACAATTATTAACCCCTAATCTGCCACCCCCAACGTCGCCGCTACTATAATAAAGTTATTAACCCCTAAACCTAAGTCTAACCCTAACCCTAACACCCCCTAAATTAAATATAATTTAAATAAATCTAAATAAAATTACTATAATTAAATAAATTATTCCTATTTAAAACTAAATAATTACCTGTAAAATAAACCCTAATATAGCTACAATATAACTAATAGTTCCGATCAGCTAATAGAATGCGAGGTCAATCTGATTGGCTGATTGGATCAGCCAATCGGATTGAACTTCAATCTGATTGGCTGATTGAATCAGCCAATCAGATTTTTCCTACCTTAATTAATGATAGAATCCTATCAGCCAATCAGAATTTGAGGGACACCATCTTGGATGACATCATTTAAAGGAACCGTCATTCGTCGTTCAGTCGTCGGCCAGGATGGATGTTCCGCATCGGAGGTCTTCAGGATGCTGCAGCTCCGCTCCGGATAGATGAAGATAGAAGTTGCCGCTTGGATGAAGACTTCAATTGGATGGAAGACCTCTTCTGCCCCGCTTGGATGAAGACTTCAACCGGATGGAGGACCTCTTCTGCCCCGCTTGGATGAAGAATTCGGCTCGGCTGAGTGAAGACGACTCAAGGTAGGGAGATCTTAAGGGGGTTAGTGTTAGGTTTTTTTAAGGGGAGGTTGGGTGGGTTTTAGAGTAGGGATATGTGGGTGGTGGGTTGTAATGTTGGGGGGGGTATTGTATTTTTCTTTACAGGTAAAAGAGCTGATTATTTTGGGACAATGCCCCGCAAAAAGCCCTTTTAAGGGCTGGTAAAAGAGCTGATTACTTTGTAATTTAGGATAGGGTAGGGACTTTTATTATTTTGGGGGGCTTTTTTATTTTATTAGGGGGCTTAGTTTAGGTGTAATTAGTTTAAACTTCTTGTAATTTCTTTTTTATTTTCTGTAATTTAGTGTTTTGTTTTTTTTGTAATTTAGTTTATTTAATTTAATTGTAATTAATTGTAGGTAGTTTAGTTAATGATTTTAATTATAGTGTAGTGTTAGGTGTAATTGTAACTTAGGTTAGGGTTTATTTTACAGGTATATTTGTATTTATTTTAGCTAGGTAGTAATTAAATAGTTATTTAATAACTATTGTACCTAGTTAAAATAAATACAAACTTGCCTGTAAAATAAAAATAAACCCTAAGCTAGCTACAATGTAACTATTAGTTATATTGTAGCTATATTTGGGTTTATTTTACAGGTAAGTATTTAGTTTTAAATAGGAATAATTTATTTAATTATAGTAATTTTATTTAGATGTATTTAAATTATATTTAACTTAGGGGGGTGTTAGGGTTAGGGTTAGACTTAGCTTTAGGGGTTAATAAATTTAATATAGTAGCGGCGACGTTGGGGGCGGCAGATTAGGGGTTAATAATTGTAGGTAGGTGTCGGCGATGTTAGGGATGGCAGATTAGGGGTTAATATACCTTTTTATAGTGTTTGCGAGGCGGGAGTGCCGCGGATTAGGGGTTAATACATTTATTATAGTGGCGGCGATGTCCAGTCGTCAGATTAGGGGTTAATAATTGTAGTTAGGTGGCGGCGACGTTGGGGGGGGCAGATTAGGGGTTAATAAATATAATGTAGGTGTCGGCGATGTTAGGGACAGCAGATTAGGGGTTCATAGGTATAATGTAGGTGGCGGCAGTGTCCGGTCAGCAGATTAGGGGCTAAAAATTTTTATTTTAGTGTTTGCGATGTGGGGGGGCCTCGGTTTAGGGGTTCATAGGTAGTTTATGGGTGTAAGTGTACTTTTTAGCACTGTAGTTAAGAGCTTTATGTTTCGGCGTTAGCCCATAAAACTCTTAACTACTGACTTTTTTCGGCGGTAGGAGTCTTGGCGGTAGAGGCTGTACCGCTCACTTCTTCCAAGAATCGTAATACCGGCGTTAGGCAAATCCCATAGAAAAGATAGGATACGCAATTGACGTAAGGGGATTTGCGGTAGCCAAAAGTCGCAGAAGAAAAGTGAGCGGTACACCTTTACCTACATGACTCTAAATACCAGTGGGCGTTAAAAAGCAGCGTTAGGACCCCTTAACATTGCTTTTTACGGCTAACACAGAACTCTAAATCTAGGTGTTAACTACTGACTTTTAAATGCGGTAGGAGTCTTGACAGGAGAGGCTATACCGCTCACTTTCTCCAAGACTCGTAATACCGGCGTTAGGAAAATCCCATTAAAAAGATAGGATACGCAATTGACGTAAGGGGATTTGCGGTATGCTCGAGTCGCGGGCATTAAAAAGCAGCGTTGGGAACCCTCAACGCTGCTTTTTAAGGCTAACGCAAGACTCGTAATCTAGGTGTTAGAGTTTATGTTATAGGTAAGTACAGTATTTAGTTTTAAATAGGAATAATTTATTTAATGATAGTAATATTTATTAAGATTTATTTAAATTATATTTAAGTTAGGGCCTCGGTTTAGGGGTTAATAGGTAGTTTATGGGTGTTAGTGTACTTTTTAGCACTTTAGTTATGAGTTTTATACTACAGTGTTGTAGTGTAAAACTCATAACTACTGACTTTTAAATGCGTTAGGACTCTTGACAGGGTAGGGTGTACTGCTCACTTTTTGGCCTCCCAGGACAGACTCGTAATATCAGCGCTATGGAAGCCCCATAGAAAAAAGACTTTACGAAGTTTACGTAAGCCGTTTTGCAGTAAGGCCAAAGAAGTGTGCGGTGCCCCTAAACCTTCAAGACTCGTAATACCAGAGGGCTTAAAAAAGCAGCGTTTGGACCTCTTAACGTTGCTTTTTTACCCTAACGCACAACTCGTAATCTAGCCGATAGTATCTTAATATACTTACAATAAAAGCTCCAGTTGATCTTAAAACAATCGCATTAAAAAGCAATCATATCCCTGAATTCTTTTTCTAGCCTGAAATGTTTCTAAACCATTTTTAAATGTATCTAAGGTATTGACATTTAATAATTCCATAGGTAATGAGCTCCACATTTTGATTGATTTTACAGTGGAAAAAAATGTTTACATTGCTGGAGATTAAATCTCCTTTCCTTCATCCATAAATTGTGAACTATTTTCTTGGAATAAACCGAGCTTCCGCATCTCTGTATATGGGCCTTGAATATATTTATATAAAGTAATCATGTCACCTCTTAAGCAACTTTTTTCTAGAAAAAAAACAGACCCAGTTTGGCTAACCTCTCCTCACAACTTAAAGGGATATTAAACCCAAAAATTTTCTTTCAGAATTCAGACAGAGAATACAATTTTAAACAACATTCCAATTTACTGCTATTATCTAATTTGCTTCATTCTTTAGATATCCTTAGTTAAAGAAATAGCAATGCACACAGGTGAGCCAATCACATAAGGCATCTATATGCAGCCACCAATCAGAAGCTACTGAGCCTATCTAGATATGCTTTTTAGGAAAGAATATCAAGAGTATTAAGCAAGTTAGATAATAGAAGTAAATTAGAAAGTTGTTTAAAATAGTATTCTCTATCTGAATCATGAAAGAAAAATTTTGGGTTTAATGTCCCTTTAATGGGACAGTATATACCAATTTTCATATAACTGCATGTAATAGACACTACAATAAAGATGAATATGCACAAATACTGATATAAACATTCAGTATAAAACCTTTTAAAAACGTAATTAGAAGCTCCAAGTTTAGCATTATTGATGAGGTTAGTCTGGGACACCCACTGAAAGGGGCTGGGAAAACAAGAAGAGCAGACACTCCCCCTCCCTGCATATTAAAAGACAGATAAAATAAACAGGAGCCAGCAGGAGTCTGTAAATGCGTGTATACATCTTGGAATAAAAAATAAGCAAAACTATACATTTTTACATAAACACTAGCAGATGGGCTATATAAATGGATCATTTACAAAACATTTATGCAAAGAAATATCTAGTGTACAGTGTCCTTTTAAATTCTCCAATACCGTTATTAGTTGTGGCCCTGCTCTGAACTTTTTCTAAGTCTACAATGTATTTTTTTGAGATTGGTCCCCAGAACTGCACTCCATACTCAAGGTGAGGTCTCACCAGGGATTTATATAGTGATGACAAAATGATGCTTTCCTCCCTTGTATCAATGCCACTTTTACTACATGTTATTATCTTAGCCTTAGAATCCACTACCCTGATTTGTACACCCATCTTTAGCTTGTTATCTATAATTAACAAGAACCGCTCTCTAAGAGCACAAGGTGGCGTTATGTGACTAATAATAAAAAATTACCTAAAATTGTAAATACATAAATGGTTAAAAATTGGTACAATAAAAACTTTACAACAAAAAAACAAAAAAAAACCAACAGATTCCAAGAGTGACTCAGTCCAAAGACCAAAAAGATTAAAAAGATACAGTCCAGCTTAGGATGAGAGAGATAAATGTAGTTCACTCCACTGACAAAAATATGAAAATCAAACGTCAGCAATTAGCAAAAAAACAGGGTCCTCAACCCCAAATGACACCAGGTCAGGCTGCTCCTTTTCTTAACCTCAAAAGGTAATAGTCAAACGTTCCTGCAAAGAAAGCAAACAAAAGGGCGCCTCCTGTGTGTATCTGTTGTTCCACAGAGTATTCCTATTAAAGTGTATATGTGCAGGGTACTCACATTTGGTAGCAGCACTCAATTGTGCTTTTAGAAGCAGGCTGAAGGATTATAGTGCTTCAGCTCACTAAACTCCAGCAAACTGAAACTCCTGTGTGCAGTAGATCGAAGGTAGTCAAACAGGGACCAAACGTTTTTTTTTTTTTTTTTTAAAACATACCATATCTACCGGTATTAATAGAGTTGCTTTTGATTCAGTTAAAATTTGTCATACGGTATGTGTGTATGTGCTTATACTGGTAATTTTTTTATTTTTATGTTAAGCCACTCTGTATCCCTGCTGCTGTCCACCACATATCACATTTTTACTCAGTGGGGGGAGGGTCCCTTTTTTTGGATTTTGAAATTTTGGGAGGTATGCATACTTCTGCAGCCGTTATTCAGCAGAGAAAGGCACCAATGTCAAGAATTCCAGGACACATACTTCAAATTACCGGTAAACAACTGGGTTAGATCATATGCAGCATCATGAAAATCCAGGCTAGAGGGATGCTAAACCCTTTTTTTTTTCTTTCATGATTCAGATAGAGCATGCAATTTTAAGCAACTTTCTAATTTACTCATGAAAAAAACATACAAATACTGTATTTTTGTTACCGTAATTGATGATGTGGATTTTTGTACAAGAGCTAACATACAGTAAAATATTAATATGGATGATTCTAAATTCTACCAGCCAAGGGAAAAGACGAAGTTACAATTCAAATTTTAAGATAAAAGTCTTAAAATATGCTGAACAAACAAGCAATATGGAAGCTGCCAGAAACTACGACATAGATGAGAAAAATGTACGTAGATGTAAGCTGATGCAGCAGAAACTAGACATTGTTCCTGCACATCGTTCCGGACTTAGGCTCCCCCCCCCCCCGCCTTTGCTGCCCTTTCTTTCTCCCTCACCGGATCTCCAAGTGGCTTAAAATTTACTCTGGGCCTGTCTCCAGACCATATAAGCTATCTGGGTCCAATTTAAACCCTTTATATGCACAGGAGGTGGGTGAGTACCCTGATAGGAGCTGCTGAGGGGGTGGGTAATAAAAACATTTTTTTTTCTGAGGGAAATTATTTTGCTTTTTTCTCTGTCTTCTGGTGTTCTGAGGTGTTAATCATAGGCTGTTTGTTGTATTTGGTGCACACTGATAATAAAAGGTTTTGGAATATATCTTTATTTCCAATTACCTGCAGTTTTGCTTATTATTGTGCAGTCATGTCTGTACCCCCACTTGATTTGACTGACCCATTAGACTTATCTAGGGTTAACTGCCTGGGACTCTTGAGTACTATTGAGCACCAAGGGCTGTGCATGTTGCAGGGTCACAGGATGTGTACCATGTCTAGTCTGAGAGTGCAGTCCCCTTCTGTGTTTTGTATATGTCTAGGGTGATTACATAAGTCTGTGCACCCTTGAATTGTTCCCAGCTTGTTTGATTGAGAGCTTGCATTGTTTGGTTGTTTAGGGACCCAGGTTTTTGGAGCGACCTTGACGTGGTACCTCAAGGCCAGATGCAGTAACTAACACTTCGATTTTTGCTTTTAATCTTATCTGAGTGCTTGCAAGTGAGTGCTAGACTTTCTCTTTGTTTTGTCTTAATTTGTTTTGCAATTTTCCCTATGGGCCTTGCACCCAGACTTGTCTGGGGTTAACTGCCTGGGACTCTGGGGACATTACAGCTACCTGTGTGTGCTATTGAGCACCCAGGGCTGTGCACATTGCAGTGTCACAGGATTTGTACCCTGTCCAGTCTGAGCAGTCCCCTTCCGTATTTTATACATATACATATCTCCATTCCATTTAGTACGGATAACTATATAATTAGGATTCAACACTATAGTTTAGGGTCATTTAGTAGTATGAAGTATTGAAAGGTCATTAGGGAACACAATATAGGAATACTTAATTTAAATATGCACAAAGGTAGATCCTATGTGGATTAAAATTGGTCAATATTCCTATATATTAGTTCTGTAAAATGATTGTCTTTTCTGATGGTTAAATCATTGTATATAGTAATGTAGCAGATGGGATAACAATACAAAGTTTTGGTGTATTTATATCCTAGTAGCTAATTTAGGTTTAACTAAATAGGGACTCTTTCTCTTTTTTGTTGATTAACACTATAGGTACTTTATTATTTTTTGAAGGAGAGGTAATCTTAGTCACTAGTTTATCCATATCCACTTATTGAAATAATGTTTGCATTTGTTCCCTTTAATTAGCCAAGCTTTCATTTATTAAGCCCCGTGCACATGGCAATTAAGGTTGTGCATCATAGGGGGCGTTTACAATAGCTCAGCCTCAGCATGGCAAAAGCATCACAGCAGCTGAGTTAGGAGTGGCAAGGGGCAGCAACATTGGGAGGATGCACATATGGCTGATTGGGGAGGGGGAAGGAATTGTAAGTTTGGCTTTTTTTTTTTCCATTTTTTTTTTAATATATGTTTATTTTTATTGACAAGTGACACAATGAAAATTTTCAAAGTAAAGCTATTATCCAAGCATATGACATCAATTGCAACATGGAGTTAGATTACAAGTCAGTTTGATTGTTGGATCACATCTTGCTGAAAGTTCTTAGAACTTTGAATGTCCATAAGTATATTTAAGTAACATAAACTTAAACCAAAACAATAACAAAAAGGTATACCGGAACTCTGTGTAATTGGTTAGGGGACTATATACTTCTCCATAACCTCAACGATCTGCATCTGCTACATTTTGGTGAAGCAATGATATTGAGTGGACTTAAAGGGACACTGAACCCAAAAATTCTCTTTCAGATAGAGCATGCAATTTTAAGCAACTTTCTAATTTACTCCTATTATTAAATTTTCTTCGTTCTCTTGCTATCTTTATTTGAAAAAGAAGACATCTAAGTTTTTTGGTTCAGAACTCTGGACAGCAATTGTTTTATTGGTGGATGAATTTATCCACCAATCAGCAAGGACAACCCAGGTTGTTCACCAAAAATGGGCCGGCATCTAAACTTACATTCTTGCATTTCAAATAAAGATACCAAGAGAATGAAGAAAATTTGATAATAGGAGTAAATTAGAAAGTTGCTTAAAATGTCATGCTCTATCTGAATCATGAAAGAAAAGATTTGGTTACAGTGTCCCTTTAAGCATATGAGGTGTTTTGGGTTGAAGGGAAAGGGTGGGGGAAAGGAGGAAGGCGAGATTATATTATTAGCCCCTTTCAAGGTTTTTAATATAAATTAGTGAATCTTCTATGTCACACTAGAATCTTGGGTGGCACTCCGTGGATTAGAAAGCAATTCAGGTTGAATATCCTCCCAAATAAATTTCATATGATGAAGGAATGCTAAATTGTTGGTTTTAAAGTAGCCATATTCTTCCAGTATTAGTGTGTTATCCATGTTAGTGATCCAGCTACTAAGAATAGGGCTATTTTGGGATTTACAGTTTTGCTATTAAGGATCTGGCTCAGTTCAATATCAATTGAATTAATCTAAGTCTGAGTTTACTTTTGCATGGGGGAAGTAGGTTAAGTAGTGCTGTTGTTGGGTCAAGTGGGAATTGTGTAACTTTTACTATTAAAATTTTAATAGTGTTATAAACGATATCCCAGAAAGGCTTCAATTTAGGGCATTCCCACCAGATGTGTATCAGAGTACCTTTTCTCCCTCATCCTCTCCAGCAAAGATCTGAAGAGGCTGGGAAGATGCTTTTTTAATCTAACTAGAGTTAGATACCACCTGGTGAGAAGCTTATAATTTGTTTCTAAAAATTTAGTGGAGGAGGATGATTTCCTCGTGTTATTGAAAATACATTTCCACTCTGTATCTTTAAGTATCTTACCCAAGTCTTTGTGCCATCTTTCAGTGTAGTCTGGGTGTTTAGGATTTTGTGCTGCTATTAAACGTTTTCTAGCCCATGAAAGCCTATTACGAGCTGGAAGCTCCATTAAACAAACTTGTTCAAATGGAGTTAAAGTTCTAATTGATGCTTCTCGATGGGTGTGTGTATGTAAGAAATTTTGTATTTGGCCGTATTTCAACTATTTTGAGAAAGCACCTCCCATTACATCTGTAAGGTCTTGTCTATCTCTAAGTCTACCTTCTGTGAGCAATTTACAAATCAGTATTGTATATCCCATTTCCCACTTGGACAAATTATTTAAATCAAATTCAATACCCCCTAATAGTTCAGCATTTGGTAAGATAGGAGATGACAGGGTATTGCTGAGTGGCATTGGATAAACTACATATGTATCACATAATTTAATATTTAAAGGGACAGTCTAGTATAAAACATAATTTATGTAAGAACTTACCTGATAAATTAATTTCTTTCATATTAGCAAGAGTCCATGAGCTAGTGACGTATGGGATATACATTCCTACCAGGAGGCGCAAAGTTTCCCAAACCTCAAAATGCCTACAAATACACCCCTCACCACACCCACAATTCAGTTTAACGAATAGCCAAGAAGTGGGGTGATAAGAAAGGAGCGAAAGCATCAAAAATAAGGAATTGGAATAATTGTGCTTTATACAAAAAAATCATAACCACCACAAAAAAGGGTGGGCCTCATGGACTCTTGCTAATATGAAAGAAATGAATTTATCAGGTAAGTTCTTACATAAATTATGTTTTCTTTCATGTAATTAGCAAGAGTCCATGAGCTAGTGACGTATGGGATAATAAATACCCAAGATGTGGAACTTCCACGCAAGAGTCACTAGAGAGGGAGGGATAAAATAAAGACAGCCAATTCCGCTGAAAAATAATAATAATCCACAACCCAAAACAAAAGTTTTAATCTCAATAATGAAAAAAACTGAAATTATAAGCAGAAGAATCAAACTGAAACAGCTGCCTGAAGTACTTTTCTACCAAAAACTGCTTCAGAAGAAGAAAACACATCAAAATGGTAGAATTTAGTAAAAGTATGCAAAGAAGACCAAGTTGCTGCTTTGCAAATCTGATCAACAGAAGCTTCATTCCTAAACGCCCAGGAAGAAGAAACTGACCTAGTAGAATGAGCCGTAATTCTTTGAGGCGGGGATTTACCCGACTCTACATAAGCATGATGAATCAAAGACTCAGACCCAGAAAAGATAACAAATAGACTAGAAGTCTTTCTAAAATCTTTAGTAGCTTCAACATAATATTTCAAAGCTCTTACTACATCCAAAGAATGTAAAGATCTCTCCTTTGAATTCTTAGGGTTAGGACACAATGAAGGAACCACAATTTCTCTACTAATGTTGTTAGAATTCACAACCTTAGGTAAAAATTTAAATGAAGTCCGCAACACTGCCTTATCCTGATGAAAAATCAGAAAAGGAGATTCACAAGAAAGAGCAGATAACTCAGAAACTCTTCTAGCAGAAGAGATAGCCAAAAGGAACAGAACTTTCCAAGAAAGTAATTTAATGTCCAGAGAATGTATAGGTTCAAACGGAGGAGCTTGTAAAGCCCTCAGAACCAAATAAAGACTCCAAGGAGGAGAGATTGACTTAATGACAGGTTTGATATGAACCAAAGCCTGTACAAAACAATGAATATCAGGAAGATTAGCAATCTTTCTGTGAAAAAGAACAGAAAGAGCAGAGATTTGTCCTTTCAAGGAACTTGCCGACAAACCTTTATCCAAACCATCCTGAAGAAACTGTAAAATTCTAGGAATTCTGAAAGAATGCCAGGAGAATTTATGAGAAGAACACCAAGAAATGTAAGTCTTCCAGACTCGATAATAAATCTTCCTAGACACAGATTTACGAGCCTGTAACATAGTATTAATTACTGAGTCAGAGAAACCTCTATGACTAAGAATCAAGTATTCAATTTCCATACCCTCAAATTTAATGAGATAGAAGGTCTGGTCTTAACGGAAGAGTCCAAGGTTGGCAACTGGCCATCCGAATGAGATCCGCATACCAAAACCTGTGAGGCCATGCTGGAGCCACCAGCAGCACAAACGAAAGTTCCATTAGAATTTTGGAAATCACCTTTGGAAGAAGAACTAGAGGCGGAAAGATATAGGCAGGATGATAATTCCAAGGAAGCGACAACGCGTCCACTGCCTCCGCCTGAGGGTCCCTGGATCTGGACAGATACCTGGGAAGTTTCTTGTTTAGATGAGAGGCCATCAGATCTATTTCTGGAAGTCCCCAGATTTGAACAAATTGAAGAAAAACCTCTGGGTGAAGGGACCATTCGCCCGGATGTAACATCTGGCGACTGAGATAATCCGCTTCCCAATTGTCTACACCTGGGATGTGAACCGCAGAGATTAGACAGGAGCTGGATTCCGCCCATACAAGTATCCGAGATACTTCTTTCATAGCCTGAGGACTGTGAGTCCCACCTTGATGATTGACATATGCCACGGTTGTGACATTGTCTGTCTGAAAACAAATAAACGATTCTCTCTTCAGAAGAGGCCAAAACTGAAGAGCTCTGAAAATCGCACGGAGTTCCAAAATGTTGATTGGTAATCTCGCCTCCTGAGATTCCCAAACCCCCTGCGCTGTCAGAGATCCCCATACAGCTCCCCAACCTGACAGACTCGCATCTGTTGAGATCACAGTCCAGGTTGGACGAACAAAAGAAGCCCCTTGGACTAAACGATGGTGATCTATCCACCACGTCAGAGAGTGTCGTACATTGGGATTTAAGGATATTAATTGTGATATCTTTGAATAATCCCTGCACCACTGGTTCAGCATACAAAGCTGAAGAGGTCGCATGTGAAAACGAGCAAAGGGGATCGCGTCCGATGCAGCAGTCATGAGACCTAGAATTTCCATGCACAAAGCTACCGAAGGGAATGATTGAGACTGAAGGTTTCGACAGGCTGAAACCAATTTCAGACGTCTCTTTTCTGTTAGAGACAAGGTCATGGACACTGAATCTATTTGAAAACCCAAAAAGGTTACCTTTGTCTGAGGAATCAACAAACTCTTTGGTAAATTGATCCTCCAACCATGTCTTTGAAGAAACAACACAAGTTGATTCGTGTGAGATTCTGCAGAATGTAAAGACTGAGCAAGTACCAAGATATCGTCCAAATAAGGAAATACCGCAATACCCTGTTCTCTGATTACAGAGAGAAGGGCACCGAGAACCTTTGGAAAGATCCTTGGAGCTGTTGCTAGGCCAAACGGAAGGGCCACAAACTGGTAATGCTTGTCTAGAAAAGAGAATCTCAGAAACTGAAAGTGATCTGGATGAATCGGAATATGAAGATATGCATCCTGTAAATCTATTGTGGACATATAATTCCCTTGCTGAACAAAAGGCAGAATAGTCCTTATAGTTACCATTTTGAATGTTGGTATTCTTACATAACGATTCAATATCTTTAGATCCAGAACTGGTCTCAAGGAATTCTCCTTCTTTGGTACAATGAATATATTTGAGTAAAACCCCAGACCCTGTTCCAGAACTGGAACTGGCACAATTACTCCAGCCAACTCTAGATCTGAAACACATTTCAGAAACGCCTGAGCCTTCACTGGGTTTATTGGAATGCGAGAGAGAGAAAATCTCTTCGCAGGCGGCCTTACCTTGAAACCTATTCTGTACCCTTGTGAAACAATGTTCTGAATCCAAAGACTGTGAATCGAATTGATCCAAATATCTTTGAAAAAACGTAACCTGCCCCCTACCAGTTGTGCTGGAATGAGGGCCACACCTTCATGTGGACTTGGGAGCTGGTTTTGACTTTCTAAAAGGCTTGGTTTTATTCCAGATTGGAGAAGGTTTCCAGACAGAAACCGTTCCTTTAGGGGAAGGGTCAGGCTTCTGTTCCTTATTCTGACAAAAGGAACGAAAACGATTAGCAGCCCTGTATTTACCTTTAGATTTTTTGTCCTGAGGCAAAAAAATTCCTTTCCCCCCAGTAACAGTTGAAATAATAGAATCCAACTGGGAACCAAATAATTTATTACCTTGGAAAGAAAGAGAAAGCAAAGTTGACTTAGAAGACATATCTGCATTCCAAGTTTTAAGCCATAAAGCTCTTCTAGCTAAAATAGCTAAAGACATATACCTGACATCAACTCTAATGATATCAAAGATGGCATCACAAATAAAGTTATTAGCATGTTGAAGGAGTTTAACAATGCTATGAGTATTATGGTCTGATACTTGTTGTGCTAAAGCCTCCAACCAAAAAGTGGAAGCGGCAGCAACATCAGCCAAAGAAATAGCAGGCCTAAGAAGATTACCTGAACATAAATAAGCTTTCCTTAGAAAGGATTCAATCTTCCTATCTAAAGGATCCTTAAAGGAAGTACTATCTGCCGTAGGAATATTAGTACGTTTAGCAAAAGTAGAGATAGCCCCATCAACTTTAGGGATTTTGTCCCAAAACTCTAATCTGTCAGATGGCACAGGATACAATTTCTTAAACCTTTGAGAATGAGTAAATGAAGTACCCATATTATTCCATTCCCTAGAAATTACTTCAGAAATAGCATCAGGGACAGGAAAAACTTCTGGAATAACCATAGGAGGTTTAAAAACCGAATTTAAACGCTTAGTAGATTTAGTATCAAGAGGACTAGATTCCTCCATCTCTAGAGCGATTAAAACTTCTTTAAGTAAAGAGCGAATAAATTCCATCTTAAATAAATATGAAGATTTATCAGTGTCAAAATCTGAGACAGAATCCTCTGAACCAGAAAAATCCTCATCAGAAACAGACATATCAGAATGATGACGGTCATTTAAAATTTCATCTGAAAAATGAGAAGTTTTAAAAGACCTTTTACGTTTACTGGAAGGAGGAATAACAGACATAGCCTTCCTAATAGATTTAGAAACAAATTCTCTTATATTAACAGGAACATCCTGAGTATTAGATGTTGAGGGAACAGAAAAAGGTAATGGTATATTACTAATGGAAATACTATCTGCATTAGCAAGCTTATCATGACATTCATCACAAACTACAGCCGGAGGAACAGATACCACAAGTTTACAACAAATGTACTTAACTTTGGTAGAACCAGCACCAGGCAGCGTCTTTCCAGAAGTAGATTCTGATCCAGTGTCAATCTGAAACATCTTGCAATATGTAATAGAAAAAACAACATATAAAGCAAAATTATCAAATTCCTTAAATGACAGTTTCAGGAATGGGAAAGAATGCCAATGAACAAGCCTCTAGCAACCAGAAGCAATGAAAAATGAGACTGAAATAATGTGAAAAAAAGGTGGAGACAAGAATGACACCCACATTTTTTAGCGCCAAAAAAGACGCCCACATTATTGGCTCCTTAAATTTTTTGGCGCCAAGAATGACGCCACATCCGGTAACGCCGACATTTTTGGCGCAAAACGTCAAAAAAAATGACACAGTCACGAACAACTTCCGGCGTCAAGTATGACACCGGAAATGACAAAAAAAAATTTTGCGCCAAAAAAGTCAGCGCCAAGAATGATGCAATAAATTGAAGCATTTTCAGCCCCCGCGAGCCTAACAGCCCACAAGGAAAAAAAGTCAATTTGAAAACAATTTTTAAGGTAAGAAAAAAATAATAATTGATTATTCATATGCATTAACCCAAATAATGAAACTGACTTGTCTGAAATAAGGAATATTGATCATCCTGAATCAAGGCAAATATAAGTTTAAAGACATATATTTAGAACTTTATATATAAAGTGCCCAACCATAGCTTAGAGTGTCACAAAAAATAAGACTTACTTACCCTAAGACACTCATCTACATATAGTAGATAGCCAAACCAGTACTGAAACGAGAATCAGTAGAGGTAATGGTATATAAGAGTATATCATCGATCTGAAAAGGGAGGTAAGAGATGAATCTCTACGACCGATAACAGAGAACCTATGAAATAGATCCCGTAGAAGGAGACCGTTGAATTCAAATCTTCCTATCTAAAGGATCCTTAAAGGAAGTACTATCTGCCGTAGGAATATTAGTACGTTTAGCAAAAGTAGAGATAGCCCCATCAACTTTAGGGATTTTGTCCCAAAACTCTAATCTGTCAGATGGCACAGGATACAATTTCTTAAACCTTTGAGAATGAGTAAATGAAGTACCCATATTATTCCATTCCCTAGAAATTACTTCAGAAATAGCATCAGGGACAGGAAAAACTTCTGGAATAACCATAGGAGGTTTAAAAACCGAATTTAAACGCTTAGTAGATTTAGTATCAAGAGGACTAGATTCCTCCATCTCTAGAGCGATTAAAACTTCTTTAAGTAAAGAGCGAATAAATTCCATCTTAAATAAATATGAAGATTTATCAGTGTCAAAATCTGAGACAGAATCCTCTGAACCAGAAAAATCCTCATCAGAAACAGACATATCAGAATGATGACGGTCATTTAAAATTTCATCTGAAAAATGAGAAGTTTTAAAAGACCTTTTACGTTTACTGGAAGGAGGAATAACAGACATAGCCTTCCTAATAGATTTAGAAACAAATTCTCTTATATTAACAGGAACATCCTGAGTATTAGATGTTGAGGGAACAGAAAAAGGTAATGGTATATTACTAATGGAAATACTATCTGCATTAGCAAGCTTATCATGACATTCATCACAAACTACAGCCGGAGGAACAGTTAACACAAGTTTACAACAAATGTACTTAACTTTGGTAGAACCAGCACCAGGCAGCGTCTTTCCAGAAGTAGATTCTGATCCAGTGTCAATCTGAAACATCTTGCAATATGTAATAGAAAAAACAACATATAAAGCAAAATTATCAAATTCCTTAAATGACAGTTTCAGGAATGGGAAAGAATGCCAATGAACAAGCCTCTAGCAACCAGAAGCAATGAAAAATGAGACTGAAATAATGTGAAAAAAAGGTGGAGACAAGAATGACACCCACATTTTTTAGCGCCAAAAAAGACGCCCACATTATTGGCTCCTTAAATTTTTTGGCGCCAAGAATGACGCCACATCCGGTAACGCCGACATTTTTGGCGCAAAACGTCAAAAAAAATGACACAGTCACGAACAACTTCCGGCGTCAAGTATGACACCGGAAATGACAAAAAAAAATTTTGCGCCAAAAAAGTCAGCGCCAAGAATGATGCAATAAATTGAAGCATTTTCAGCCCCCGCGAGCCTAACAGCCCACAAGGAAAAAAAGTCAATTTGAAAACAATTTTTAAGGTAAGAAAAAAAAAATTATTGATTATTCATATGCATTAACCCAAATAATGAAACTGACTTGTCTGAAATAAGGAATATTGATCATCCTGAATCAAGGCAAATATAAGTTTAAAGACATATATTTAGAACTTTATATATAAAGTGCCCAACCATAGCTTAGAGTGTCACAAAAAATAAGACTTACTTACCCTAAGACACTCATCTACATATAGTAGATAGCCAAACCAGTACTGAAACGAGAATCAGTAGAGGTAATGGTATATAAGAGTATATCATCGATCTGAAAAGGGAGGTAAGAGATGAATCTCTACGACCGATAACAGAGAACCTATGAAATAGATCCCGTAGAAGGAGATCGTTGAATTCAAATAGGCTATACTCTCTTCACATCCCTCTGACATTCACAGCACTCTGAGAGGAAAACCGGGCTCCAGCCTGCTGCAAAGCGCATATCAACGTAGAATCTAGCACAAACTTACTTCACCACCTCCACGGGAGGCAAAGTTTGTAAAACTGAATTGTGGGTGTGGTGAGGGGTGTATTTGTAGGCATTTTGAGGTTTGGGAAACTTTGCCCCTCCTGGTAGAAATGTATATCCCATACGTCACTAGCTCATGGACTCTTGCTAATTACATGAAAGAAATTAAACTTTCATTATTCAGATAGGACTTTTAATTTTAATCAACTTTCCCAATTTACTGTTATCATCAAATTAGCTTTTTTCTCTTGGTATTCTTAGTTTAAACTAAACATAGGTAGTCTCATATGCTAATTTCTAAGCCTTTGAGGGCTGCCTCTTATCACATGCTTTTTAAATCTCTTTTCAAAACAAAGAGACAGAAAGTACACGTGGGCCATATAGATAACACTGTGTTCAGGCACAGGGGGTTATTTAAGATGTAGCACAAAACAATGCTAAATTTAAGACAATAGATAATAAACAGTCACAGTCATGTGATCAGGGGGCTGGAAGAAGATTCCTAGATACAAGGTAATTACAGAGGTAAAAAGTATATTAATATAACTGTGTTGGTTATGCAAAACTGAGGGATGGGTAATAAAGGGATTATCTATCTTTTAAAACAATAACAAAACAAAACAATTCTATGGTAGGCTGCCCCTTTAATTTTAGCTAATATCTACTTTGATATAAATTGATTTGGCTATAGTCACAGCAGACCACCCCCTAGCTGTTTAAGACATCTAAGAGTTCAATAGAGAAAATTTGTCTTAGATTATGTCACTTCAAATAAACTTTTGATCACTGTCAGAATAATTGGTAATAAAGTTAGTTCAGCACAGACCCATGGGGTGATTTTGACATAATTCTGTACTTTAGTTGAGAAACACAAGAATTTGTTAATTTATACTCAGGCTGTATAAATAATATATATTTATGGATCTGGGAGATGTGTCTAAGGTTTATATAATATATTAAATGAACATATGACTGTATAGTTAAAATAAATAACATCTTATTGGGGATTTTTCAGGCATCTGATAAACCAGTGAGATTCCAAATATGAATGAATACAGATGCAATAAGTTATCCTATTAATATGTCATAGATAGGGGTCCATATTTTTTTTTTTTTAATAATTTTTTATTGAGGTTTTTGCATAACAAACATAAAACATAATACACCATTCCGAAAAAAGAACGAAACACATACAAAATATTTCGGTAACATTATAACATATTGGTGGAGGGCTAATGAAACCTCAGTTTTTCAATAATATGTCATGAATGACTGACCAGTTAGAAATGTAAGTTAAGGCCCCATGGGCCAAATGTATAGAAGACACAGAATATCTGATGGCCAGATGTCCAGCTCTTTAGGAGCTTCAAACATTGCGTAAGTGCGTATATAGAGAAGGGGAGGGGGGAAAATTCAGCGGGTAAGCACCGCTATATATAGGGGGGAAAGGGTGGAGGGCGGAGCTAAAAATATATAAAAGTATTTTAGGGTACTTGGTAGGGGCAATTATCCTTGCCAGTGAGCTTACTTCTTTTGAGAATATATATTTAGAAAACACTAGTTGAGGGTTATTCTATAAAATTGGGAAGAAAAACTAAGATAAAAAACCGTTGTATGTACAAATAACCCATGTTAGGATTAAGGTTAAGGCAAATGACTGCTAGGGATACTAACGTTTGTGACACCACTGCTATATGGGTGTGTAGTAGTAGTCTCAGTAAACTAGATTATAAGAACTGCATAAAGCTAGGCTAACTATGCATATAGATTTAACGAATACATAACTTAATTAATAATTAACAAACATTTTAGGAAGGCATGTACAAAATAGCAACAGTGTTAGCCTTATAATCCCTCCTTTTAAGACGTTAGTAGGTGCACATAATAGAGTTATAGCATAAACTGGGATAACCTTGGTAGGATTTTGGCCCTGAGTAAGGAGGCTCAAATATATTTTGGGTTAGTTATAAGTGTCTCAGGAAGATAGGTATAGCTCAGTTTTAAGAGAGCCACTAAGTAAGTAAACATCATATAAATTCTCTCAGCGTGGCAGAGTTGGCACATAAAGAAATAACATTTTTAGAGAAAAGTGTAAGCTTAGGAGGGGAATCTGGGAGAGACTTAAACTTAGAATAAGATTTGTGTGTCTTAGCTAACTTAAGGAGACATAGGTATTTGGGGTCAAGGATGCGTAAATGGACAGGATATGAATCTAGTTTAACCCCTACATCAATCCTAAGGGACAAAGAGGTATGTAACTGCTTACTGGTTCAAGTAGCATGTGTTAATAGTACAATACATGAGCAGTAACTAACTCATGTTAGTAGTAAACCCTATATGTCTGCCTCACGAAGGCTTAACAGTTAGAGATTCTATTATAAATCAATATATTACTAATAATATCTATAGAGAATATAGAATGCAAACACGCAGGTGAAAGACATAAGTACATATCATTATATCAACACGCATTTGTAAGAAAAATTATATGCCTTTCCTTGCTAGACGGGTCTGTAAGAGGCCATGTACTATCTAGATACGGTTGTGATCTTCAGTAGTTGCCGTGCATTCTGATGCCTCAATTGGTATAGTAAGATCAGAAGAACATACTATGTGGAAAGTAAACAACATTAGACCGTAGTGTGCCCATATATGTAACTAATAAGGGGAGCTGTGCAATATAAGTATTAAACCAGAAAGACTAAAATACCCAGTGATAGAAAGAGCAACTTGGATATAACACTATAAAGGCTAAATAGGGAACTAGTAAATCAAAGGTCTCTCTGGGGCCACGGCCTGAGGAACAAATAGGTCATAAAATGAAAATACATATATCTCTTGATATGCGGAATGACCGTAATGTAGATAAACATAGCTAACTATACTTTACTTAGGTATAATTATATAGTATAAATATACCAGATAAGTGGTATTATGGATTGAGATGACTTTAATGAAAGTAAGGGTCTGGAAAGGATGAGTGCGTTTCATAGTGAGATACATGCATATATTTATGCTTTAATAAATCTCCCATTTTAAGGTAATCAGCCGCAGGCAGGGTAACTTAGTTCTAGTAAGCCCAGAGGACACAAATCTGCTAGGAGAGAAGCACACAGGGAAGGCTAGCTATATGTATTGAACTATGTATAGCTTGCAGTACAAACCACCCACACAAAAGGTAAGATAAAATATCTAATTGAGTCTGCTGCATAGGATAATGGAGCAGATTATGCAGTAAGACACAATACAATGATGGAGCATAATATTAGTTGAGAGTAATTAGCTAGTCCTTCCCAGTAGTAGTTGGGAATTGCAGTCCAGCAAAGAAATGGGTTAATATTTACATGTGCTTAGCTACCAGTCAATGAGTTTTCATCCTACAGCCCTCTCTGTCCAGTAAACTATGATCCTGAGAGCTAATGGCATATCGCAGTAGTGTCCCGGGGCTACGGTATCAGTAGTACACTCCAGAGAGGAAGACACACAGTAAGTCCAGAGATGATCTATTAGTGTAGCCTAGCCAAGTATAGGCATGATCAGCCGAGCAGTCCGAGGATTGGTGATACCAGGCCCCAATCATAACTCCCACAGGGGTTAATCATTCGACCGTGGGTCAGCTCACTCGACCAGATCAGGATCTTTCAATAGCACAGCTTATCTGATTCCGGAACAAATACCAGCGCATCCCTGTCTGGTAGAGTATGCGTGGCTCCCATAGTGTAGCGATAGGGGCTGCTGCTTAGGGCGCATCTGCATCTGTATCTTTTGGTCTAATGCCCCAACTGACAGGGTCATCCGGTTCAAGGGAGAGCTGCTGGCAAAAACAGTCTCCATCTTGTTAGTGAGAGTGCGGGCTGTGGCTGCCAGGAGACTTGTCCGGTGCGTTCCTTTTGTCTGCATCTGGGGCGTCTCTAGCTGAGCTGCGCTGTGCTGTTCAGGCAAGGACCCATCCGCGGCAGAAGGGATTTTCTCTACCACTGTAGTGTGGTCATATAGGAGCGGGTCCATCATATCCTTGGTGTGGATGCACAACTGAGGAGATGAATGAGGCTTCACAGTCGGACACTCAGGCAGTATCACTGTCAGTGCGTCTTCAGGTCTCTTGTCAGTTAGGACGCTTCTGGGTGGTCCCCTCAGCACTGATCGTAGTGTGTCAGATATATCAAAAAAGCAGCATGTCATCTGCCTATCTAGGTCTTGTAGCATGGAGTACAAAAGCTCATGACTATCCTCCATTTTGCAGGAAGCCTCAGGTTACGACTAGAGTCAATAGCGTGGAGAACAGGCCCAAATAGCTTCCCCAATCAAAAGTTGTGAATCATAGAATTATAGACATAATCTGAGTCCAGTATCATATCCCTTGCTTGAGGACTTGTTAGTAGTTGCCTGTAGATATAGTTAGCTCAATCTTTGCTAAGAAAATATATATTTTTCCCCATTATAGGCCTAGGAGCTCAGCAGATGCACGTCTGACTTCCCCGGCTGTTGGCTCCGCCCCTCCGGGGTCCATATTTTAAACATTGTTGAGACATGTGCCATAATAAAATGGAAAATATATAGTCAATAATAATAATGCTCTCTATTCAAACGAAAAGGTGTGTACCACTAAAACAGTGTGCAAGGGGTGCTGGAACTGACACGTTTCGCGCATGCTCACATGCGCTTCATCAGAGATCTACAGGTATTCACCTGTGGTGTGGTTAAATGCTGTATAATAGCTAATGGCATGATAATTAAACAATACAAATCACATGGGTGCTTAGATAATAGTGATGTCAAGCGTGAAACAGTGTAAAGTGCAATGATAGTCAAAAATTATATGTAAATACATGACAAATTGATCTAACATGTGATCCATAATTAACACATTTTCCAAAAAGAATGAAAAATGATTTGTTTATAATCTTAGCAATTAACAGTATTTATCACTCTTAAAAATCTTATCTAAAACTCCTATAACCCATATAAGATGGGTTATTACTAAAGCCACTAAAAAACTCTATTTAAAAAATTCCCTCACCAAAAAGAGGAGAACAGGAAATGTAATCTAGAAGACTACTAGCTGAGCAATTTTAAAACTACAAATGCTCTTAATATACTAATAAGAGTCTATATGCATAGAAAAAAGAATATATATATATATATATATATATATATATATATATATATATATATATATATATATATATAAATATAGTAAAGCAAATAGCGTCAGCACTTATTGGTAAAAAAACCCTTAGTCATGCTATGGATTATGGGAAATCACCTTCTTATATAGCACCTGTATACTAATTAGCTTAATTTATCTGTACGCATTCTAGGTTCCATTTTGGATTTTTGCCCCCTAACGGGTCAGAATGTTCAGCAGTAATCTTTGTACTTAAATCACAGCCTTTTTTATGTATTAATATTTCTATCTAGTGATTATAACCCAAGACTATACTTCAACACATACAGTATTATTAAAAACATTTCATACAAAATTACAAAATTACTATAAAAACAAATGAAGGTCATAGTCTTTGTTTAGACCATTCGGACTAAGTGTTTTTAGATGCTGTATCCACCATACCTCCCTTTTTTTTTTAGCAGTAACTCTCTGTTACCCCCTCTTCTTTGTTTTGGTATGTGGTCAATTATTTGGAATCTTAACTGGCTAACTGTATGTCCAGCATTAATAAAATGGGATGATACAGGTAGTGTCATGTCTTTACATCTAATAGAGGACTTGTGGGCACTTATCCTGTCTTTAATGGGGTTAATGGTCTCTCCCACATAGCCCCGCCCACATGGGCATTTAAGGATATAAACCACATAATCAGTGTTACATGTGTACAGGCCTTTAATTTCACGTTTTTTATTATCATTTATCTGCGCTATGTATTTTCCCTTGATCATGGAGTTGCACTGAGCACAGTTAAGACAGAGGTATGACCCTCTGTTAGCTGTTGTGAGATAATTTATAGTATCTTTCTTATTTGTCCCCACATCTGATTTCACCACTAGGTCTCTGATATTTTTGACCCTCTTGTAGGAATTAATTGGTGGTTTACAGAACTCCTCAGCGTACGTGCACTACTCTAATTCTGCTGAAATATGCTGGAAAAAATGCTGAAATTATATATATATATATATATATATATATATATATATATATATACATACAGTGGATATAAAAAGTCTACACACCCCTGTTAAAATGTCAGGTTTCTGTGATGTAAAAAAATGAGACAAAGATTAATCATTTCAGAATTTTTTCCACCTTTAATGTGACCTATAAACTGTACAACTCAATTGAAAAACAAACTGAAATCTTTTAGGTAAAGGGAAATAAAATTAAAAAACTAAAATAATATGGTTGCATAAGTGTGAACACCCTTAAACTAATACTTTATTGAAGCACCTTTTGATTTTATTACAGCAGTCTTTTTGGGTATGAGTTTTTCAGCATGGCACATCTTGACTTGGCAAGATTTGCCCACTCTTCTTTGCAAGGGCATCTTCTGTGCGCAGCCCTCTTCAGATCACCCCACAGATTTTGAATTGGATTCAGGTCTGGGCTCTGGCTGGGCCATCCCAAAACTTTAATCTTCTTCTGGTGAAGCCATTCCTTTGTTGATTTGGATGCATGCTTTGGGTCGTTGCCATGCTGAAAGATGAAGTTCCTCTTCATGTTCAGCTTTCTAGCAGAAGCCTGAAGGTTTTGTGCCAATATTGTCTGGTATTTGGAACTGTTCATTATTCCCTCTACCTTGACTAAGGCCCCAGTTCCAGCTAAAGAAAAACAGCCCAAAGCATGATGCTGACACCACCATGCTTCACTGTGGGTATGGTGTTCTTTTGGTGATATGCAGTGTTGTTTTTGTGCCAAACATATCTTTTGGAATTATGGCCAAAAAGTTCAACTTTGGTTTCATCAGACCAGAACCTTTTGCAACATGCTTTTGGGAAACTTAAGATGTGTTTTTGCAAAATTTAGCCGGGCTTGGATGTTTTTTTTTGTAAGAAAAGGCTTCCGTCTTGCCACTCTACCCCATAGCCCAGACATATGAAGAATACGGGCGATTTTTGTCACATGTACCACACAGCCAGTACTTGCCAGATATTCCTGCAGCTCCTTTAATGTTGCTGTAGGCCTCTTGGCAGCCTCCCGGACCCTGCCACAACTATAATAAATGTATTAACCCCTAAACCGCTGCTTTCAGACCCCGCCGCCACATACATTATACCTATTAACCCCTAATCTGCCACCCCCTATACCGTCGCCACCTACATAAAGTTATTAACCCCATCCTGCTGATCCCGGACCCTGCCGCAAATAAATTAATTGTTTAACCCCTAAACTGCCGCTCCCGGAGCCCACCGCCACCTACATTACATTTATTAACCCCTAATCTGCCCCCCTACTCCGCCGCCACCTACATTACATTTATTAACCCCTAATCTGCCCCCCTACACCGCCGCCACCTACATTATATTTTTTAACCCCTAAACCTAAGTCTAACCCTAACACCCCCACCTAACTTAAATATTATTTAAATTAATCTAAATAAATATTTCTATAATTAAATAAATTATTCCTATTTAAAACTAAATACTTACCTATAAAATAAACCCTAAGATAGCTACAATATAAATAATAATTACATTGTAGCTATTTTAGGGTTTATATTTATTTTACAGGCAATTTTGTATTTATTTTAACTAGGTACAATAGTTATTAAATAGTTATTAACTATTTAATAACTTCCTAGCTAAAATAAGTACAAATTTACCTGTAAAATAAATCCTAACCTAAGTTACAATTACACCTAACACTATACTACAATTAAATAAATTAAATTAATTAAATACAATTACCTACAATTAAATAAAAATAACTAAAATTAACTAAAGTACAAAAAACAAACTCTAAATTTCAGCAAATAAAAAAAAATTACAAGACGTTTAAACTAATTACACCTAATCTAAGCCCCCTAATAAAATAAAAAATCCCCCCAAAATAATAAAATTCCCTGCCCTATACTAAATTACAAATAGCCCTTAAAAGGGCTTTTCGCGGGGCATTGCCCCAAAGTAATCAGCTCTTTTACCTGTAAAAAAAGAAATACACCCCCACCCCAATATTAAAACCCACCACCCACACACCCAACCCTACTCTAAAACCCACCCAAACCCCCCTTAAAAAAACCTAACACTAACACCCTGAAGATCACCCTACCTTGAGCCGTCTTCACTCAGCCGGGCCTAAGTCCTCAACGAATCCGGGTGAAGTGGTCCTCCAGATGGGCAGAAGTCTTCATCCAAGCGGCATCTTCTATCTTCTTCCAACCGTCGAGGAGCGGCTCCATATTGAAGACATCCGACGTGGAGCATCCATCAATCCCGTCAAGGGACGCCATCTTGGATGACATCATTTAAAGGAACCGTCATTCGTCGTTTAGTTGTCGGGATCGATGGATGCTCCGCGTCGGATGTCTTCAAGATGGTGCCGCTCCTCGTCGGATGGAAGAAGATAGAAGATGCCACTTGGATGAAGACTTCTGCCCATCTGGAGGACCACTTTGCCCGGATTCGTTGAGGACTTAGGCCCGGCTGGGTGAAGACGGCTCAAGGTAGGGTGATCTTCAGGGGTTTAGTGTTAGGTTTTTTTAAGGGGGGTTTGGGTGTGTGGGTGGTGGGTTTTAATGTTGGGGGGTGTATTTCTTTTTTTACAGGTAAAAGAGCTGATTACTTTGGGTAGGGCATTTTATTATTTTGGGCGGATTTTTTATTTTATTAGGGGGCTTAGATTAGGTGTAATTAGTTTAAAATTCTTGTAATTTTTTTTATTTTCTGAAATTTAGAGTTTTTTTTTGTACTTTAGTTACTTTTAGTTATATTTATTTAATTGTAGGTAATTGTATTTAATTAATTTAATTTATTTAATTGTAGTATAGTGTTAGGTGTAATTGTAACTTAGGTTAGGATTTATTTTACAGGTAAATTTGTAGTTATTTTAACTAGGTAGCTATTAAATAGTTAATAACTATTTAATAGCTATTGTCCCTAGTTAAAATAAATACAAAGTTGCCTGTAAAATAAAAATAAACCCTAAAATAGCTACAATGTAACTATTAGTTATATTGTAGCTATCTTAGGCCTAGATTTAGAGTTTGGCGTTAGCCGTGAAAACCAGCGTTAGAGGCTCCTAACGCTGGTTTTAGGCTACCTCCGGTATTTGGAGTCACTCAAAAAAGGGTCTAACGCTCACTTTTCAGCCGCGACTTTTCCATACCGCAGATCCCCTTACGTAAATTGCGTATCCTATCTTTTCAATGGGATTTTTCTAACTCCGGTATTTAGAGTCGTGTCTGAAGTGAGCGTTAGAAATCTAACGACAAAACTCCAGCCGCAGGAAAAAAGTCAGTAGTTAAGAGCTTTCTGGGCTAACGCCGGTTTATAAAGCTCTTAACTACTGTACTCTAAAGTACACTAACACCCATAAACTACCTATGTACCCCTAAACCGATGTCCCCCCACATCGCCGCCACTTGATTAAATTTTTTTAACCCCTAATCTGCCGACCGCCACCTACGTTATCCTTATGTACCCCCCACAACGTCGCCGCCAGCTACCTACACTTATTAACCCCTAATCTGCCGACCGCAAAGTGCCGCCACCTATGTTATAGCTATGTACCCCTAATATGCTGCCCCTAACACCGCCGACCCCTATATTATATTTATTAACCCCTAATCTGCCGACCGGAGCTCACCGCTATTCTAATAAATGTATTAACCCCTAAAGCTAAGTCTAACCCGAACACTAACACCCCCCTAAGTTAAATATAATTTTAATCTAACGAAATTAATTAACTCTTATTAAATAAATTAATCCTATTTAAAGCTAAATACTTACCTGTAAAATAAATCCTAATATAGCTACAATATAAATTATAATTACATTGTAGCTATTTTAGGATTAATATTTATTTTACAGGCAACTTTGTAATTATTTTAACCAGGTACAATAGCTATTAAATAGTTAAGAACTATTTAATAGCTACCTAGTTAATATAATTACAAAATTACCTGTAAAATAAATCCTAACCTAAGTTACAATTAAACCTAACACTATACTATCAATACATTAATTAAATACAATATCTACAAATAACTACAATGAAATAAACTAACTAAAGTACAAAAAATAAAAAAGAACTAAATTACAAAAAATAAAAAAATATTTACAAACATAAGAAAAATATTACAACAATTTTAAACTAATTACACCTACTCTAAGCCCCCTAATAAAATAACAAAGACCCCCAAAATAAAAAATGCCCTACCCTATTCTAAATTACTAAAGTTCAAAGCTCTTTTACCTTACCAGCCCTGAACAGGGCCCTTTGCGGGCATGCCCCAAGAAGTTCAGCTCTTTTGCCTGTAAAAAAAAACATACAATACCCCCCCCCCCACATTACAACCCACCACCCACATACCCCTAATCTAACCCAAACCCCCCTTAAATAAACCTAACACTAAGCCCCTGAAGATCATCCTACCTTGTCTTCACCTCACCAGGTATCACCGATCCGTCCTGGCGTCCCTCGAATTCCGATTGGCTGATAGGATTCTATCAGCCAATCAGATTGAGCTCGCATTCTATTGGCTGTTCCGATCAGCTAATAGAATGCGAGCTCAATCTGATTGGCTGATTGGATCAGCCAATCGGATTGAACTTGATTCTGATTGGCTGATTCCATCAGCCAATCAGAATATTCCTACCTTAATTCCGATTGGCTGATAGAATCCTATCAGCCAATCGGAATTCGAGGGACGCCATCTTGGATGACGTCCCTTAAAGGAACCGTCATTCTTCAGTTGGACGTCGCCGGAAGAAGATGGGTCCGTGGTGGAGGTCTTCAGGATGGAGCCGGTCGTCATCGGATGAAGATAGAAGATGCCGCTTGGATCAAGATGGTTGCCGGTCCAGATCGCCTCTTCTTCCCGGATAGGATGAAGACTTTGGAGCCTCTTCTGGACCTCTTCAGCCACCGGATGATGGATTGCCAGCCCCCGCTTGGGTTGGATGAAGATTTTGGAGCCAGGACGGATCGGTGATACCTGGTGAGGTGAAGACAAGGTAGGATGATCTTCAGGGGCTTAGTGTTAGGTTTATTTAAGGGGGGTTTGGGTTAGATTAGGGGTATGTGGGTGGTGGGTTGTAATGTTGGGGGGGGGTATTGTATGTTTTTTTTTACAGGCAAAAGAGCTGAACTTCTTGGGGCATGCCCCGCAAAGGGCCCTGTTCAAGGCTGGTAAGGTAAAAGAGCTTTAGCAATTTAGAATAGGGTAGGGCATTTTTTATTTTGGGGGTCTTTGTTATTTTATTAGGGGGCTTAGAGTAGGTGTAATTAGTTTAAAATTGTTGTAATATTTTTCTTATGTTTGTAAATATTTTTTTATTTTTTGTAACTTAGTTCTTTTTTATTTTTTGTACTTTAGTTAGTTTATTTCATTGTAGTTATTTGTAGGAATTGTATTTAATTTATTTATTGATAGTGTAGTGTTAGGTTTAATTGTAGGTAATTGTAGGTATTTTATTTAATTAATTTAATGATAGTATAGTGTTAGGTTTAATTGTAACTTAGGTTAGGATTTATTTTACAGGTAATTTTGTAATTATTTTAACTAGGTAACTATTAAATAGTTCTTAACTATTTAATAGCTATTGTACATGGTTAAAATAATTACAAAGTTGCCTGTAAAATAAATATTAATCCTAAAATAGCTATAATATAATTATAATTTATATTGTAGCTATATTAGGATTTATTTTACAGGTAAGTATTTAGCTTTAAATAGGAATAATTTATTTAATAAGAGATAATTAATTTCGTTAGATGTAAATTATATTTAACTTATGGGGGTGTTAGTGTTAGGGTTAGACTTAGCTTTAGGGGTTAATACATTTATTAGAATAGCGGTGTGCTCCAGTCGGCAGATTTGGGGTTAATAATTGAAGTTAGGTGTCGGCGATGATAGGGAGGGCAGATTAGGGGTTAATACTATTTATTATAGGGTTAGTGAGGCGGATTAGGGGTTAATAACTTTATTATAGTAGCGCTCAGGTCCGCTCGGCAGATTAGGGGTTAATAAGTGTAGGCAGGTGGAGGCGACGTTGTGGGGGGGGCAGATTAGGGGTTAATAAATATAATATAGGGGTCGGCGATGTTAGGGCAGCAGATTAGGGGTACATAGGGATAATGTAAGTAGCGGTGGTTTACGGAGCGGCAGATTAGGGGTTAATAATAATATGCAGGGGTCAGCGATAGCGGGGGCGGCAGATTAGGGGTTAATAAGTGTAAGGTTAGGGGTGTTTAGACTCGGGGTACATGTTAGAGTGTTAGGTGCAGACGTAGGAAGTGTTTCCTCATAGCAAACAATGGGGCTGCGTTAGGAGCTGAACGCGGCTTTTTTGCAGGTGTTAGGTTTTTTTTCAGCTCAAACAGCCCCATTGTTTTCTATGGGGGAATCGTGCACGAGCACGTTTTTGAGGCTGGCCGCTTGCGTAAGCAACTCTGGTATTGAGAGTTGAAGCTGCGTTAAATATGCTCTACGCTCCTTTTTTGGAGCCTAACGCAGCCTTTATGTGGACTCTCAATACCAGAGTTATTTTTATGGTGCGGCCAGAAAAAAGCCGGCGTTAGCTTTTCGGGTTGTTACCGACAAAACTCTAAATCTAGCCATTAGGGTTTATTTTATAGGTAAGTATTTAGTTTTAAATAGGAATAATTTATTTAATTATAGGAATATTTATTTAGATTAATTTAAATAATATTTAATTTAGGGGGGTGTTAGGGTTAGGGTTAGACTTAGGTTTAGTGGTTAATAGATATAATGTAGGTTGCGGCGGTGTAAGGGGGGGCAGATTAGGGGTTAATAAATGTAATATAGGTGGCGGTGGGCTCTGGGAGCGGCGGTTTAGGGGTTAAACATTTTGTTTATTTGCGGCGGGTTCCGGGATCGGCAGGATGGGGGTTAATAACTTTATGTAGGTGGCAGCGGTATAGGGGGTGCCAGATTAGGGGTTAATAGGTATAATGTAGGTGGTGGTGGGGTCCGGGAGCAGCGGTTTAGCGGTTAATATATTTCTTATAGTTGCGGCGGTGTCCGGGAGTGGCGGTTTAGGGGTTAATATATTTCTTATAGTTGCGGCGGGGTCCGGGAGTGGCGGTTTAGGGGTTAATAAGTTTATTTAGTTGCGGGGGGCTCCGGGAGCGGCGGTATAAGGGTAAGCAGTATAGTATAGTGTGGGTGCTTAGTGACAGGCTAGCAAGAAAGCTGCAAATAAGCCGATGAGCAGCGAGATCGATGACTGTTAGTTAACAACAGTCCACTGCTCATCGCACCATACTTGGTACGCGGCTTTTTGACAGCTTTCTTGATAAATTTGGCGAACGTATTCAGGTCCGCGGCGGCGATGTTAGGCGAGCCTATTGGGGCCGGCGAATGCTAGAAAGTAGACAGCTTGATAAATAGAGGCCCATGACTTTTGCTGTAGGATGTGACTAACAAAATGTCAGGAAAGACCTACTAGAACAGCTGAACTTTATTTGGGGTTAATCAGAGGCACTTTAAATGATGACAGGTGTGTACTGACTCCTATTTAACATGATTTTGAATGTGATTGCTTAATTCTGAACACAGCTACATCCCCAGTTATAAAAGGGTGTTCACACTTATGCAACCATATTATTTTTTAAAAATTTTTTTATTTCCCTTTATCTAAAAGATTTCAGTTTGTTTTTCAATTGAGTTGTACAGTTTATAGGTCACATTAAAGGTGGAAAAAGTTCTGAAATGATTTATCTTTGTCTCATTTTTTTACATCACAGAAACCTGACATTTTAACAGAGGTGTGTAGACTTTTTATATCCACTTGTATATGCAAAATAACATTATCAAGATATGTACTGAATGTGGGTTATATTTATATTAAAATGGAATGGGAATCCAATAAATATATCAATATAATTAATTACTATAGAATTGATAATTGTGCCATGTTTGTTCTTTAATTGTCTTAAATCTTCAGTAGTATTAAATAGTCACACATATGATGACCAGATAAGTTTATTAAACAAGGAAATAAAAGTGTATTAAATGAACACTTTAAAATATATCGCCTAGATTTAGAGTTTTGTCGGTAAAGACCCGCGTAGCTAACGCTGCTTTTTTTCCCAACGCACCCTTCCAACAACACTGGTATTTAGAGTTGTCTGAGGGGCTGCGTTAGGCTCAAAAAAGGGTACGTTGAGCCTAATTTAGCTCCACTTCAATCCTCAATACCAGCGTTGCTTACGGTAGCGGTAAGCTGGAAAAACGTGCTCGTGCACGATATCCCCATAGGAAACAATGGGGCATTTTGGGCTGAAAAAAAACCTAGCACCTGCAAAAAAGCAGCGTTCAGCTCCTAACGCAGCCCCATTGTTTCCTATGGGGAAACACTCTCTAAATCTGCACCTAACACCCTAACATGTACCCCAAGTCTAAACACCCCTAACCTTACACTTATTAACCCCTAATCTGCCGCCCCCGCTATCGCTGACACCTGCATTATATTATTAACCCCTAATCTGCTGCTCCGGACACCGCCGCAACCTACATTATCCCTATGAACCCCTAATCTGCTGCCCCTAACACCGCCGACCCCTATATTATATTTATTAACCCCTAATCTGCCCCCCCAACGTTGCCACTACCTTACCTACACTTATTAACCCCTAATCTGCGGACCGGACCTCGCCGCCACTATAATAAATGTATTAACCCCTAAACCGCCGCACTCCCGCCTTGCAAACACTATAATAAATAGGATTAACCCCTAATCTGCCCTCCCTAACATCGCCGCCACCTACCTACAATTATTAACCCCTAATCTCCCGCCCGCAACGTCGCCGCTACTATAATACATTTATTAACCCCTAAACCTAAGTCTAACCCTAACACCCCCCTAACTTAAATATAATTTAAATGAAACGAAATAATATTCCTAAAATTAACTAAATTAATCCTATTTAAAACTAAATACTTACCTAGAAAATAAACCCTAATATAGCTACAATATAGCTAATAATTACATTGTAGCTATTTTAGGATTTATATTTATTTTACAGGCAACTTTGTATTAATTTTAACTAGGTCCAATAGCTATTAAATAGTTAATAACTATTTAATAGCTACCTAGTTAAAATAAGTACAAAATTACCTGTAAAATAAATCCTAACCTAAGTTACAATTAAACCTAACACTACACTATCATTAAATAAATTAAATTACCTACAATTAGCTAAATTAAAATACAATAAAATAAACTATTCTATAATACAAAAAACCCCACTAAATTACAAAAAATAAAAAAGAATTACAAGAAGTTTAAACTAATTAAACCTAATCTAAGCCCCCTAATAAAATAAAAAAGCCCCCCAAAATAAAAAAATCCCTACCCTATTCTAAACTACCAAAGTAATCAGCTCTTTTACCAGCCCTTAAAATGGCTTTTTGTGGGGCATTGCCCCAAAGTAATCAGCTCTTTTACCTGAAAATAAAAATACAATACCCCCCCAACATTACAACCCACCACCCACATACCCCTACTCTAACCCACCCAAACCCTCCTTAAAAAAACCTATCGCTAACCCCCTGAAGATCTCCCTACCTTGAGTCGTCTTCACCCACCCGAGTCGAATTCTTCATCCAAGGTGCGCAGAGGAGGTCCTTGATCCGGTAGAAGTCTTAATCCAAGCGGCAAAGAAGAGGTCCTCCATCCGGTACAAGTGTTCATCCAGGCGGTGTCTTCAATCTTCATCCATCCATCCAGAGCAGAGCGGAGCCATCTTCAACAGAGCCGGCGCGGAGCCATCCTCTTCAACCAACGACTTCCCGACGACTGAAGGTTCCTTTAAGGGACGTCATCCAAGATGGCGTCCCTTCAATTCCGATTGGCTGTTAGAATTCTATCAGCCAATCGGAATTAAGGTAGAAAAAATCCAATCAGCCAATCGTATTGAACTCGCATTCTATTGGCTGTTCCGATTACTTTGGGGCAATGCCCCACAAAAAGCCCTTTTAAGGGCTGGTAAAAGAGCTGATTACTTTGGTAGTTTAGAATAGGGTAGGGAATTTTTTATTTTGGGGGGCTTTTAAATTTTATTAGGGGGCTTAGATTAGGTGTAATTAGTTTAAACTTCTTGTAATTCATTTTATTTTTTGTAATTTAGTGTTTGTTTTTTTTTGTATTATAGAATAGTTTATTTTATTGTATTTTAATTTAGCTAATTGTAGGTAATTTATTTAATGATAGTGTAGTGTTAGATTTAATTGTAACTTAGGTTAGGATTTATTTTACAGGTAATTTTGTACTTATTTTAACTAGGTAGCTATTAAATAGTTATTAACTATTTAATAGCTATTGGACCTAGTTAAAATAAATACAAAGTTGCCTGTAAAATAAATATAAATCCTAAAACAGCTACAATGTAATTATTAGTTATATTGTAGCTATATTAGGGTTTATTTTCTAGGTAAGTATTTAGTTTTAAATAGGATTAATTTATTTAATTTTAGGAATATTATTTAGTTTAATTTAAATTATATTTAAGCTAGGGGGGTGTTAGGGTTAGGGTTAGAGTTAGGTTTAGGGGTTAATAACTTTAATATAGTAGCAGCGACGGTGCGGGTGGGAGATTAGGAGTTAATAATTGTAGGTAGGTGGCGGCGATGTTAGGGAGGGCAGATTAGGGGTTAATACTATTTATTCTAGTGTTTGCGAGGCGGGAGTGTGGCGGTTTAGGGATTAATACATTTATTATAGTGGCGGCGAGGTCCGGTCGTCAGATTAGGGGTTAATAAGTGTAGGTAAGGTAGCGGCGACGTTGGGGAAGGCAGATTAGGGGTTAATAAATATAATATAGGGGTCGGCGATGTTAGGGGCAGCAGATTAGGGGTTTATAGCTATAATGTAGGTGGCGGCGGTGTCCGGTCGGCAGATTAGGGGTTAATTTTTTGTATTATAGTGGCGGCGATGTGGTGGGGCCTCGGTTTAGGGGTACATAGGTAGTTTATGGGTGTTAGTGTACTTTAGAGCACAGTAGTTAAGAGCTTTATATTCACGCGTTAGCCCATAAAGCTCTTAACTACTGACTTTTTTTGTCGGTAGGAGTCTTGTCGGTAGAGGGTCTACCGCTCACTTCTCCCAAGACTCCAAATACCGGCGTTAGGCAGATCCCATTGAAAAGATAGGATACGCAATTGGCGTAAGGGGATCTGCGGTAGCCTGGAATCGCGGTAGGGAAGTGAGCGTTAGACCCTTTCCTGCCTGACACTAAATACCAGCGGGCGGTAAAAAGCAGCATTAGGACCCCTTAATGCTGCTTTTGACGGCTAACGTAGAACTCTAAATCTAGGTGTATGTATTTTCTGTAGTATTTACTAAACAAAGCTACAGTTGTCTGTTGCCCCTGATGGGCTAAAACTAGTATTATAGCCAGAAGGGTTGGCTGTTAAGAGATATGCATTTCCAAGGGCCAATGAGAGACAAGCTCTGATTAAGGGCGTTTCCAAATTTCACTGGGTGATTAGAAGAGAGATGGGCTTTATCACAGGGATAAAGGCTCATGCACAGGAAGTAATGGAGGCTAATGCTGCTTAACTTGACTGCTGAATTGACCTGCTGCTTGGATTTACAGTCTTTGTGAGATAAATGCTTGGGACCCTCTTTACAGGAAAGAGTAAACAATACTGGGCTGAACTCTCATTTGGGTACTTGTTACTGTATGGCGATTTTTGTAATTTAATATTTTAAAGCAAAGACATTTGTTGTTGCTTGTTTAATTGAAGCTGGTGATTTAAAGGGGTATATGGTATTTTAAATGTATGTTCCATAGTCCTGTGTAGTTTAGAAATAGTTATATTCGTTCTAAGTAATTTTATTGTTAGAAAAGATTTTGTATTCCATATTTATGTCAGTTTTATTATTGTGAAATCTCATAGAACTGCACATAAATTTGTTTATTGTGGTTAAATCTCTGGTTGTTGTAAATTAAACATTGTAAGTTCGTAATCCATATTTTGGCATTAGACTGGTTAATTTTACAAATTGTTCTGGTATAATTCAGAACATTTCATTTTGAGTAAGGTTAATTTATAGAAATATTTATTTATTTTATAGCTTGCTTGGTATAGAAAATTATAATTGATTCATAATCTATTTTCTACATAAATATATTCAATGTGTATATAAAGCTTAACTGATCAGAACTAAGGATTAAATATTATTTTTTAATAAAAATATTGTTACGTAAATATATAACACGTTTGGAGGTTGCTGCAGAGAAAATAATAAATAATATTGTAACCTAGGTTATATCTAACAGAGACATAGGGGACCTCCATGTAGAAACACCTGGTTGCCTTCTTATAATAATATCCCATAATTCAAACACATGGTGATGTAGAGGGTATGCTTTTAACCAAGCGGTCGGTTCTTTTTTGCCACCCAGCACAAGGCTCCAGGTGATGGAGAATGTAGTATGTGTGAATCCATTGGGATTCAAGCTTTTGTGTCACTGTTTCTATGCCAGTCTATTATTCTCTGTAAACTAGTGGCTTGGTAATATGTTTCTATGTTAGGTAATCCTAATCCACCTTCTTTAATTGACCTGTACATCATCGTTTTCTTTATTCTAGGCTTTATATTTACCCACACAAATGAGTTTAATGTCTTTTGTGCTTGTGTAATGAAGCTTTGTGGTAAGTGATTGGGGCTCTCTGGATTGTATATAATAATCTGGGGAGGATGTTCATTTTCAGGATTTGTATCCTGCCCCACCAGGAAAATGGATGATCCTTCCAGGACTGCAAATTGAATTGTTTTAAGTAGGTTAGTAAAATTTAGTTCAAGAAGTGTCTTAAGATTTGGGTGATATATATCCCTAGGTATTTTAATGCCTTAGATTGATGTTTGAATGGGCAGAATTGCAATAATGTGTAGAACGCAGAGTTTGGGAGGGAGATGTTTAGTATTTCTGATTTCTGTTCATTTACGGCAAAGTTGGAGAATTAGCCAAATTGTCTGAGTTCTGTTAGTACTTCAGGTACTGAGGTTTGGGGGGAGGGAAGCGTGAAAAGGACATCATCTGCAAATAAGGATAATTTATATTCCAGTGGACACACCCCTACTTCCGAGATTTGTGGGTTGGATCTAATGCTTTGCGCTAATACCTCCATGTTGATAATAAATAAGATGGGGGAGAGTGGACACCCCTGTCTCATTCCATTATGAATAGAGGAGGAATCTGATAACATGTTATTAACTCTAACTTTCTCAGTAGGTAAGATGTAAAGGCTATGAATTCTACGGATCATTTTTTTTTCCTATCCCTACTCTGTCTAAGGTCGAGAAGAGAAACTTCCAGTCAAGGTGATCAAACGCATTTTTGTCATTTGTTGATATTACTACCATGTCTGTTTTTGTAAATTTAGCGTGATCAATTAGCTGAAGTGTTCTGATGTTATTGTCCCTGGCTTTCCTTCTGGGTACAAAACCTCCTTGGTCTGAGTGAACAATTTGAGGTAAAATTTTGTTAAGCTTATTTGCTAGTATTTTGGTGTATATATTCAGATCAGTATTTAGTAATGAAATCAGTCTATAATTGCTTGTAAATTTGGTAGATTTACCCAGTTTAGGGATGACTGATATGTGTGCCTCAAGGCATTCTAATGGAAGTTGACCAGATTAGTCAATTTGCGTGTAAAGTGCTAAAAGATGTGGGGCTAAGGAGTCTCTGTATAATTTGGAATATTTATTAGAGAATCCATCAGGGCCTGGACTTTTGTTCAATGGTAAATCATCTATGGCGCTTAGTATTTCTGGGTAAAGTGATTGGTTCCTCCAAGGCTTCCATATCACTTGTTTGGATTTTATCTAGATCTGTATTTTGAAGATAAAGTTCTAATGCATTAGAGGTAGAAGGGTTGCTTTTTTTTTAAATTTATTTTTTTATACTACCAGATAGGTACACAAGTTTTGCCCAGACAGTAGCCAATGCCATGAAACCCCAGAATGACTCCATATACCATTTTTATTACAAGGACATTTTTAGGGGCGGGCAAAGTGTGCGACTGCCTGCGGTGCCATTGCCACATCAATTTGTCAGGATGGTATAGGGCAGACTCAGTGCAACTGTTCACTCTTGCACACACAACTTTTAAATGTGCGCCCTAGAAATAACAGGTGTATTTTTTGTAATGAGAGTGTGTGATACACTTGAGCTATTTAGTACAGGAAGCAGGGGCACTCCAACACTGCCCTCACATCTGCAAGTCAGTCTGCAGCTTTTAAGACAGTGCAGACTATAGAGGATGGTGTTGGAGTTTGAAGTTTCTTAGCTCTGGTTGACTATGCCGCCTATATAACCAGCTCGCTCAGAGACCCACATACACTGCAACTAATAGCCTCAGTATCTACACCAAAAGGGTAAGCCGAGCTCTGCACCAACTCACTTGCTGATCCCTCAGCCTGGGTTATAACCACCAATGGTGTTTTTTTTTTTTTTCAAGCGCTATCTAGGATCCATGCTAGCTGATTTAGTACTAGCCCTTCCCTACTCACTAATAATCACAGTTGGTGTGAATAGCTCATTATGTCTATAATGCAACAGTAACTACGTCATTCTGCTGACTCAACATGGGTTTTCTTTTGTTAAAATTAATATAAATATATATATATATACACATATACATATACACACACACTATACATTGGAGGGCAACTTATTACAATGTTACTCTTGAATGATTTTGAGATACATGCTAAATTAATGTAGATTAATCTCAAGCTACTTAAACTATCCTGTATCTGTAAGCTAAACTCCTCCTCAGTTTATATTATATTATAATATATGCTGTTCGAGTGCATTTCTTTTTATCAAGGTCTAATTCTACAATTAGTGTCTTACTCTCCTGATTTTAAGTTAATCGGCCTATGATAGCTGCCACAAATAGAAATTAAGGTCCCTATTTAATTTATTTAGGGTAGCTCCACAGTTACAGCACAATTAACCAGATTACTTAAAAGTAAAGTTATAATTTTAACTTTTAAGTTTTTTCATTAGAATACAAAATTATTGAGGACTGTAGGTTGTTTTTGTTATTTCCCAGTGGTGATCTACTTCCACCTGTTGCTCATTCTATATTGGGTAAAACAGGCTTCATACTCCTTTTTCTGTTATAAAACACTTTAAGGAAAGCCATAAATCTTAACAGAAGTATGATGTGACACACTACATAGCATACACTTATACATGCAGATACACACACACACAATACATAGCTTAAATGTACACATGCAGATACACACACTACATAGCTTACACTTATACATGCAGATACACACACACTACACAGCATAGGAGACAGTCGTGAGCTTCCACCCACTGCAGAATGTGAGTCACCTCCTTCATGGCCAAGGAACTCTGAGTTCCTCCCTGGTGGTTGATGTAAGCCACTGAGGTGATGTTGTCCGACTGTAATCTGATAAACCGGATTAAAGACAATTGAGGCCAAGCTGTCAAGGCATTGAAGATTGCTCTAAACTCCAAGATGTTTATGGGAAGAGAAGACTCCTCCTGAGTCTACAGACCCTGAGCTTTTAGAAAGCCCCAAACAGCTCCCCAGCCTAACAGACTGGTATCCGTAGTCACAATCACCCAGGAAGGTCTCAGGAAGCAAGTGCACCGAGACAGATGTCCCTGTGAAATCCACCATGAGAGAAAATCTCTTGTTAGGGGATCAAGATTTATCTTCTGCAATAAATCTGAATGGTCTCCATTCCATTGACTGAGCATGCAAAGTTGGTCGCAGATGGAACCGAGCAAAAGGAATGATGTCCATGGAAGCAACCATCAGACCAATCACCCTCATGCATTGAGCCACTGATGGATGAATAGCAGACTGGAGGGAAAGGCAAGAAACAAGAAGTTTGGATTTTCTGACGTCCATCAAGAAAATCTTCATGGATAGAGAATCTATGATTATTCCTAGGAAATACGCTCTTGTAGCTAGAATTAAAGAACTCTTTTCTAGATTCACTTTCCCCCCATGGAAACGTAGAAAAGACAACAACATCTCTTTATGAGATCTTGCTAGTTGAAAAGATGACGCCTGAATCAAGATGTCATCTAGATAAGATGCCACTGCAATTACCTGGGATCTGACCACTGCCAATAGAGCCCCCAGAACCTTTTTTAATATTCTGGGAGCCATGGCTAGACCAAACGGAAGTGCAATAAAATGGAAATGTTTGTCAAGAAAGGCAAACCTCAGAAACTGGTGAATGGGAACATGAAGATCTGTGTCGTTCAAGTCTATGGTAGTCATGAACTGACCTTCCTGAACCAATGGAAGAATGGAACGAATAGTTTTCATCTTGAAGGACGGAACCCTGAGGAATTTGTTGAGGCATTTTAAGTCTAGGATGGGACAGAAAGTTCCTTCCTTCTTGGTAACCACAATAATAGAATAGAATCATAGACCCTGTTCCTCTAAAGGAACCGGAACAATTACTCCCAGGGTGGATAGGTCCTCTACGCAGTTTAAGAAGGCCTCCCTCTTTACCTGGTTTGTGGAAAGTCTTGACAGGAGCAATCTGCCTCTTGGAGGGCAAGACTTGAATCATATTTTGTAGCTAGCCCTGGGATACTAGGTCCACAGCCCACAGATCTCGAACATCGCATATCCAGGCATGCCGAAAAAGAGAAAGCCTGCCCCTCACTTCATCCAAAATTGGATCGGGGGCAGACCCTTCATGCTGACTTAGAATCAGTGGAAGGCTTCTTGTTTTGTTTCCCCTTATTCCAAGGCTGACTGGAAGTCTTGGCTTGCTCTGATTTGGAAGAAGAGGAGGAAGATTTCAGTCCTTAAAGTTACGAAAGGAGTGAAAATTAGAATTCTGGCGAATACTTCTATACTTCTATACTTCTTGTCCTGAGGAAGAAAAGATCCATTTCCTCCCGTAATTTCAGAAATAATTTCCACCAAACCAGGCCCAAATAAAGTTTTACCCTTATAAGGTAAAGACAAAAGCTTGGCTTTTGAAGTTACATGAGTCAACCAGGATTTTAACCACAGAACCACTAGAACAGTGAAGCTAGACATTTTAGCTCCCAGTCTAATTACCTGCATGTTAGCATCGCAGATAAAGGTATTGGCCAGTTTAAAGGGACACTGTAGCCAGATTTTTTCTTTGGTGATTCAGATAGAACATTTCATTTTAAGCAACTTTCTAATTTACTCCTTTTATCAATTTTTCTTCATTCACTTTCTATCATTATTTTAAAAAGAAGGCATCTAAGCTAAGGAGCCAGCCAATTTTTGGTTCAGGACCGTGGACAGCACTTGTTTATTGGTGGGTGGATTTATCCACCAATCAGCAAGAACAACCTAGGTTGTTCACCAAAAATGGGCCGGCATCTAAACTTACATTCTTGCTTTTCAAATAAAGATACCAAGAGAATGGAGAAAATTTGATAATAGGAGTAAATTAGAAAGTTGATAAAAATTGCATGCTCTATCTGAATCACAAAATAAGTCAAAAGGATTCAGTTTCCTTTTAAGAGCTTTGATCCTATCTTGGATCTCCTCTATCGTAGTCTCTTCTGATATCAGATCAGACAAGGCATCGCACCAATAAGATGCTGCTCCCGCAACCATACCAATACTTGCCGCAGGTTGCCACTGTAATCCTTAATGGACGTACTTCTTTTTGAAGTAAGCTTCTAGCTTCTTATCTATTGGATCCTTAAAAGAACAACTATCCTTTATAGGAATGGTAGTTCTTTTAGCTAGAGTGGAGATATCTACTTTTATTTTAGGCACCGTGTGTCATGAGTCATGAATGTCAGCAACAGGAAACATATTTTTAAAATCAGGGGAAGGAGAAAAAGTAACTCCTGGCTTATCCCATTCCTGAGCTATAATTTCAAGACATCTTGCCTGGAACAGAAAAAAACATCCACAGAAGTTGAAGAATCATAAACTCTATTTTAAAGTTTAGTAGACTTCTTAGGGTTGACGGCAACTGAAGGTCATCCAAGGTAGCTAGAACCTTCTTCAGAAGCAACCAGAGATGTTCAAGCTTAAATCTGAAATTAACTTCTTCAGATTCAGAAGATTTTCCCCCATTGTAACAGAGTCTGAGATCTCACCTTCAGAAGCTACTGAAGTATCCTCATCAGACATTTGGGAAAGGTTGACCAGCGCAGATTTAGAGGGGTCAAAAACCTTATTAGAAGACAAATATTTAGATTTCCTCTTACACTTAGCCAAAGAAGGGAAAGCAGATAAAGCCGCAGATTCTGCAGAAGTTATCTGTGCGGCAAAATCCCCTGGTAAATATACACCCCCAGGAGGTTGAGAGGAAACAGAAGGCACAGTATGAGAAACAATTAAGGTTTTGGATGTCTGTGGATAAAGCTGAGGCATGTCACACACAGTATTATCCTGAGAAACACTTGGCTCAGAAGGGAGTAACTTGTCTTTAAATTTTTAAGTTTTAGCTAAGCATGAGAAACAAAATTGCATAGGCAGGACAATTTGGGCCTCTAAATATAGTAAGCATTTTCTTCCTAAATGGAAAGAGTCCACAGCTGCATTCATTACTTTTGGGAAATAAGAAGCTGGCTACCAGGAGGAGGCAAAGACACCCCAGCCAAAGGCTTAAATACTCGTCCCACTTCCCTCATCCCCCATTCATTCTTTGCCTTTCGTCCCGGGAGGTTGGCAGAGAAGTGTCAGAAGTTTGTTTTGTCTCTTATGGAGGGTAGTACTCTTCGACATTGGACGGGAGCTTTAAGTTATCCTATCAGTCTCTCAGTGAGGGCCTGGATGAAAGTTAGAGTCCAGAGATGCAGGGAGAGTCTTTCTGCAAAACCATCCTGACTCATATTAACAGCTCCACAAGCAATCGGCGTTGTTGAACTTCAATTCGCTGCCTGCTTTCTTCTCTCAAGTCCATGGCGGAGGTGCTGCTACTATTCGTCACACTTGAAGGGCCATGTTCCTGTTCCACGGCATAGATTCCGGTAAGATAATTTCATTTTACTTCATCAGAATGTATTCCGTAAGGATATATCTTGCAGGACTTATTAAGTATAAATATAGGGCCTCAGTGAGGCTCCTTTGGTATCTTGGAATCGAGGATTAATATCTCCCGAGGGGGATTATTAAACATGGGGGTTTTTAATCATGTTTGTTATGTGATTCAGTCTGCTTATGTGTAGTGTTAACTGGGCTTTTAGCTTAGAACATAAAGGCCTTTGGAGGTGACGAAACCTTAAGGTTGGGCGCACTTTTTTTGGAATGTACGGTTCACCTTGTGACTGGACGTGTTTACGTTCTGGTCTTCCATTTCAGCATTCCTGACCGTGTGGCGACTAAAAAGTTAGAGTCTGCTAGTGTCTGGTTCTAGGAGGTGGTGAGTGCCCCAGCCATTGTGGGTGTCATGTCCCGTTTAAGTTTTTTCTTTAGTCCATTATTATTATATTCTCTATCTAGTTATGGAGGATTCTGATGCTGAGACTGTTCACATTTCAGATTCAGATTCTTCGACTTGTGAAGAATGCAAATTGGCCCCATTGACACAGGTCAATCAGTTATGTTCGGGGAATCAGGGGTCTGTGAGCCATCCGCCTCTGGGGGTTCTGTCCTCCAAGAGGCAAGTTCCTTACCGCTCCCTACTACTACACATGTGAGTAACCCAGATTATGTTTATCCCCCCTTACAGGGCGGCTTGTTCCCCCCGGAGGTTGCAGCTCGTTTTCACTTTCACATATTTTTGGCGATTATGCGTCTGCAAAGTTCAGACGTTTATTTGCGTTTGTGCTCGTGCCCGATCGTCCTGGGTCTACCGGCCTATACAGTTTCCTGCAGGTGTAGCTGTCCCTGAGTGTTGTGCTTTTCGTTACAAAATAGGGCGTCTTCGTGTTTTACTCAGACACGTTTTTTACTTATTGGATGATCCTATCCTTAACGGATACGGAAATCCGCAGTATTCTACTTTGAATGGCTCACCTCATTAGACATGAGGGGATGACATAATTTCCAAATTGTCTGCTTATTGAGATCTTTCACAGTTTTTTGTTGAAAGAGCAGGGTTTCTGTTTGGCTAGCCCTGCGGGTATACCTGTTTTCTTCCTAGACGTTAACCTACGGGTTGCCTTATATTTGCTTTTATCCGGTTAGGATGTCTTTTAATTTTGATTATGTGTTTCCTATGGGAACTTCTGGGATCGATTCTCTCTGGTTGCTTCTTCGTCCTATGTTTGTCTGTTTGACCTTCCCCTCTGTGGGAGGATTTAGGCAACTTGACAATTATGACCCCAGCTCTGGCTGGTCCTGCTGGGATTCAGATCTTCTTTTCTGTGGCTTATTGAGACACATGGTGCCTGTTCTGCCTGGCTGGTCCGGTGGGGCGCTGAGTGTTCACATTATTATTTGTGTGTTTTCTTGGTTTTCGTTACAAGTTCAGCTAAGCACTCTGAAAGGATCTGTATGGCAGGGGGATTGTGTCATTCCTTATTCGGCCTTCAATCTTGTTGATTGGGTCAGTGGAGTTCCACTGCGTCACTCTCCTTGCTCCAATTTCCTCTGGAACTAGAGTTTCTTTTCTCTCTTGGGAGGATTGGGGGCTTAGCACCTCCTTCCCGCTGTTTTGGCCGGTTTGGCCTTCTAGGGCTCTGGAATTGTCCTTGGACTTGTTCCTGCTGTGGTTCTCTTTTTAAGACCTTTCAGACTTTGTCCGTTCCTCAGGTTCCTTAGGGGGACCTGGTTCCCTTCGGGAGTTGGTCCCTTGTAGGGACATGGGCAGTGTGGCCTCCTTGAGCTCTGTTAGGGTTTCTTCCCCGGAGCTGGGGAATGCTCCGCGTCCTATTATTTCTCCTCTGATTTTCTGGGGGTGATGTGGAGACTAGCCTTTGCTTGAGTGACTATGTCCTTGAGGTATCCCCTTGTTCTTGGTAATCTTGTGGCTGTTTCCACCTAGGGCTCTAGTGAACTTGTTTTGGTCTTTGCTCCCTTAGCTTCTTGGAGCGTTGGACTCTGGCAAGGGGTGGTCTCGTCTTTGGTTGGGACTTGCAAGTTTTTCTCGTTGTCTATTTTGCTTTGGACATTGTATGTAAGATTATCTCCTGGGGTCTGGTTTTTATATCGGACAGGGGATTTCAGTTTCAGGTTTTTGTTTGTTTGGGGGCTCGAACCTCTCCTCACTCTGGTTCTGCTGGTGGCTGAGATTCTCACTCAATGTTTCCTTTGTGGATCCCATTGCGGGTTGTACCGGACTGTTAGAATCTAGGGATCTTGAGCTGGCCTGGGGTTCCCCAGTTCCAGGAAATTTGGGCTGGGTCCTTTGATTGGTCTAGATGAACTGGGTCAGTTGGCCAGGTTTTTCTGGGTGCCAATGCCCCTTGGGCTTGTCTTTCATCTGTTGGTCGGTTTCCCTTGGTCAGCTTGCTGAAATAGTGTGATGGCTTCGCTGCTCTGCAAGCAGAGGGTTCACTGTGGAACCACTGCAGCTATGGCACCTTGTCTGTGTGCTATCCAGTTCAAATCTTCACGGGATTCCTTCCAGGTCAGGGCGTTGGAGATTTTTTCTCTTGGTTCAGCTTATGGCTGTGTCCTGGGTGCAGGTGCTCTGTCCTTACGGCCCTTTTGCTGGCCATAAGGACAGAGGCGTATATCCTTCTTTAGGAAGTGGGTCCCCATCTTAGGGCTTCTCCTGTTTTCAGGAGGTTGGGACAGACGGTTTATCCTATTTCGGAGAGAGGTTCGCTCTCTGGGATGTTCTGTTCATCTGGAGAGTTGCTGGCTCCGCCTTGAATATATGTTGGGCCTTAGCTAGATTTCTAGGGCTACGGCCTTGTCGATGGTCTCCATGTGGTGTTTCGGGTTGGCATCTGAGCACTGGTGTAATGGCTGTGCCATTTTTTCCACTTGTTTTTTGAGCTGGGCTTTTTCTGGTCCCCTAGTTTCAGATCTGCCGATGCTTGGGCTAGCCTGGCTGGAGGTAGATCCTGAGATCTGTTGTTCTTCTCGGATCTTGGGGGCGCATTGGTCTTCATTGAGGTTCTGGGCTCTCCTTTTATTTTCAAGACCTATGTGTAGGTCTGGCGTTTTTAGTTGCCTAGAGTGTGCCTTCTGTAGTGGAGGTTTAGCACTCTACTTTTGGTAACTTCTAGCAAGTATTTCTTCTGTGTCACCCTGAGGATGGCAGCGTGTTCTTGACTCAGGTGTTTACCTTCATCTGGGTCTGCTACATGTACTTTTGCCTGCATACTTCAGTGTTCTGAGTTCGGATGATGTTTGGTCTCTGTTTTCAGTTGTTCCTAGGCACTGGTTGACTGGCAAGTGAAGGGTTGCTCTTTGAAACCAGCTGCAGCTGTTTGCGCCTTGATCGTGTGCTAGCTAGCTGTTCCAATCCTTTGCAGGATGTTGGGAGAACTTTTTCTCTGTTCTGCTACCTGGTTCTAAACCTTGTAGTTTCTATTTGGATTGGGCGCTGCCTCCCCTTATTGTCAGGACCCATTTAGGTCTTGTGAGCTTGGTTTGATTTCTGAGTTTTTCCTTTTATGGCGTTTGTGGTAACCTTTCGGTTTCCGTTTGGTTCTTTCTTGCCTTATTCCTTTGGGAGTTTCGGCTGGGGTTATCTTTGCTAGTGAAGGGTGTGTGGTGGGGGACTGACTGTTGGGAGACGGTGCACAAATGCACAAATTTAGCTGTCATAGAAATATATTGAGGCAAAATAAACTGTCACCTAAAAGATTGACCTGAGGCTCCTACCGTGACAGGAATTAATACCACACTAGCAAGAGGTAGCGCAACTATCTTGCAGAGATTCTCTCCTCTTGGCAGACGACTGATCATTGAAGAAAGCGGCAAAGCCAACCTCCTAAACTCACGAAGCTCCGCTCCGATATAATAGAAGTGCTGAAGTCACATGAGTGGCCGAAAAAAAAGAAACTGTGTCATATTACAAGCGCGCGAAAAATACAAACGGCTCGAAAAAAGTAAAAAGATTCTTAGACCCCTTTCCTTCCTAACTATCTTTAAATATTAGCTAAGTATCAATAAGGTGAAAAGAAAAAATGCCTTAATAACTCTTCCACCAAGTAATAAAGGGAAAATCCAAGCAAGCTCTTCATTAACCTTTAAGTCTTTCCTTACTGTTCTTTCAACATATAAAGAGCCTTTAAAATGCCAATAAAGACTGCCCATAAAATGTACCCAAAACTATGTCCCAAAATAGATCCATTTGAGGGTTAACCTCTAAAGTGCTGTCCTTCATAACCTAGAAGGCAAAGGCACTTACCTGTGGATCCAGCTGCTAAAAGCCACCACTGCTTGTACTAAAGAGATTGAAGGGGACACAGCTAGACCCCAATCCTTGCTTGCAGGGAAAAGTACCCATAAAAGGAATACAAATCTTCAGACACCCTCTTTGCACATCCTCCATTGACAGAGGCACAGAGAATGACTGGGGATTATGGGTAAGGGAAGTTACACTTAACAGCAAAATTATTTGAGATGGGACTAGTTTAAAAGTGAAAGTCCTTCAAGAGGATATCTTAAAAAAGTAACTGTTTCCAACCATCCAAAATAAACATTGGACAACTCTGGTTATAGCAACCTTATTAGATTGAGATGTGTGTCAATGCATCCCAAGGCTTTGAAAAGTGTATATTAACTATAAATGAAATGCTTGGGCTTATCCCTGAGGATTATGTTGAAAATAAGTCACATATGAAAGCAAACAGAGAGGTATAATGGACAAAACTAATCAAGAACATCACTTGCTCCTTTGATCACTAAAACAGTGGTGCATTTTAAACACTAACAATTTGTACTGAAGGTTCTTGATTCCATTGGGAAAAGCAATGTTGGGCTGGTTTAATTAAATAAATATATGTGTGTCTTTACACATTAGTGCTGTCAACTTTTGGAATTAAATATTAATTAGCATACATTTTACCTGAAATTATATAACCACAAGATAGCTGGCATTACAGATAAAAAAAATAGTGTAATTAAATATATTTAATCAGCCTCACACCCTTAAAGGAGTGATATAGCTTTAAGACTGCATACTGTATGTCTGGGATTTTTAAATTACTGGACATGCCCGTAAAACACCAGCAGAGTGGTACCATAAATTCTGCCCATTGTACTACAATAATCATAAATGCTAGTTAAAGTTGGAAAGTACAAAGATAAATGTGCATTTGCAAATATCCTATCTAGACAGACATTACATAAGTCACACGTGCATCTACCAGTACAGAATGATGTGTACATTATGTAAGGGTTTACTTGTAGACAGGATACAGCTCATCCCAGACATATCAATATCAAGCTTTGTTAATCAAGCATTGCCTACATACATATAGAACACCTGTCAACAGCGACTGATCAGGGGGTGTCAGAATATGCTTAGATACAATGTAATCACAGAGGTAAAACGTATATTAATATAACTGTGTGCCAATCTGGGGAATGGGTAAAAAAGGGATGATCTATCTTTTAAAACAATAAAAATTATATTATAAACTGTCCACATATCTGTCCCTAAATGGCTTAGTGGATAACTGCTGAAAAACTCTTTATACTTACTTTATGAAAGTGACTAGCCTTGTTGTCTGAGGAATAAAGCCCAGATTGGCTTCTCCAAATAAGGCAAATGGTGGGTGGAGTTTGTCTACTGGAGAATAGCTGCAGTAAAAAAAAGATGTTGATTTGGTTTACAACATTAACAGAGCATGAAACACAATTTTTTTCTTTCATGTTTCAGATAAAACAATACAACATTAAACAACTTTACATTTTACTTCTGTTATCTAACTTGCTTTTCTCTTTTGGTATCATTTGAAAAGCATACCTTGGTAGGCTAAGGAGCAGCAATGCACTACTAGGAGCATCTGGTGATTTGTAGCTTCACATATTTGCCTCTTGTTATTGGCTTTTTTAATGTGTTCAGTTAGCACCCAGTAGTGCATTGCTGCATATCCTTTAACAAAGGACACCAAAAGAATGAAGCAAATTTAATAATAGCATTAAATTGTACCTGCAACCTGCCAATTTAATCGTAAATTTAAGCAGTCAGGTTCATATATGTGTTTCTCCGTAATATCATAGCCAGTGCCTCACAAGCCTCTGACCTCACCGCACGTCACTGATACATACACATACATATATATATATACATACATATATATATAATACACACACACATACAGTATATATATATATATATATATATATACACACACACATATATATATATATATATATATATATATATATATATATATACACACATACATATATATATATACGCATATATATATATATATATATATATATACACATATATATACTATATAATAAAAGGCCAAGTGTGTTTGTCCGAAGCTGTCATGCGCAGTAGACACTGCGCACGAGGGCAAACACACCTGGCCTTCAACACTGCAGAGTGAGTGACGGGCTGGCCGGACATGGCGTGGGCATGGCCGGATGTGACATGGGCGTGACCGGATGTGACGTGGGCATGGCCGGATGTACAAAGTACAAATAGGATATGGTAATAACTAGGTCCTGAAATAACGTTACAAAGTAAGTACCCCTTAGTGACCCCCTGTCGGCTCCTGCACGGGGAAAACACTGATAGATGCTCCAAAGGTCTTTTCCTCTGCAACTAAAGCTCTGGAGGAGGAAAAGACCACAAAGAGAAGGGTGTGGAGCTACCACCAGGAACAGTGCCAGTGCCTCAGAGAGGCTTAAATTAGTACAAAACACTGTTAAATAAAGGTTATGAAGTTAAAGGGACAGTCAACACCAGAATTTGTGTTGTTTAAAAAGAAAGATAATCCCTTTATTACCCATTCCCCAGTTTTTCATAACCACCAACACTGTTATAGTAATAAACTTTTTACCTCTGTAATTACCTTGCATCTAAGCCTCTGCAAACTGCCCCCTTATTTCAGTTCTTTTGACAGACTTGCATCTTAGCAAATCAGTGCTCACTGCAGGGTAACTTCAAGTGCATGAGCTCAATGTTATCTATATGAAACACATGAACTAATGCCCTCTAGTGGTCAAAATGCATTCAGATTAGATGCACTCTTTAAGGTCTAAGACATTAGTATATGAACCTCCTAGGTTTAGCTTTCAATAGCAAAATTGGTGATAAAAGTAAATTGGAAAGTTGTTTAAAATTACATTCCCCATTTAAATCCTGAAAGTTTTTTTTGGACTTGACTGTCCCTTTAAGTACACAACACATGCCCCCAAAACATTAAAGGGACACTGAACCCAAATTTTTTTCCTTTGTGATTCATATAGAGCATGCATTTTTTTAATTTATAATTTTTTATTGGTAATCCATTTAGGGGTACAAAAAAAAGAATGAGGTTTAAAGCAGTGATTACATATTAGGGGATATGTTACAATCAAATTTTTTTTTTTTTATTTTTTTTAAAAAAATCAAACAAATGAAAGAGCAATAAAGAACAAAATATAAGGCCTTGTTCCAGGTCTCGTTGTAAATATATACATAAATCATAATGACCTCTCCCCTAGAAGAAAGCAAGAATATTTGAGCCACAATAGAACTATCTCTAATTCTGGCAAAACATAACCTAGTACCCTAAAGTGCAACCTGGACTCGTCTTGTTAACCCCTTGCTGGAAACCAAAAAAAGTTTTTCTTATTTTTAGACAAACAGCTGTGGTCCTACTAAATTTCAAAATCAGATAGAATGAGTCACAGCTACAAACAGAAGGACAGAAGATCCTACAGAAGTAAGACAATGACACAGACAAAGCCAAAAAAATGACATAGCAAACAAAACACACGAAACCCCCCCCCCCCCCCCCAATTCATAGGGAGAAGAGTAGGCTAATTCAGCTTCCGGGGGAAAACCCGGATGCTTAGAGTTTACCATATTCCTAGTAATACTAGTTCACTATCTTTAAAAGGATAAATGATGTATTCAATCTCACTGGACGGGAGTGCTTTGATAAATTGTGACCATTTGGAAAAGAAGTTCTTTATGTCTTGATCTTTTTGCAAGTTAGTATCCAATTGTTCAATTATACATTGCTTTTTTAGGCAGTTTTTGACTTCAGTTAAGCTCGGGATGGCTTTTAGCTTCCATTTCTTTAAAATCAAATATCTAACCGCGAGGATAGCCATACTTATAATTTTGCTAATCTGATGTGGTGGAGTGGGATTGTCAGAAAAAAAGACTATCCTCCTGGGGGAAAATGTGAAGGGAGGGACCTTGACTATATTATTAAGCCAAAATTGAACTTTTAACCAAAAGTTATGAATTTTTGGACAGTCCCAGATCATGTGCAGCAGGCCAGCGGATGGAAATGAACATTTGGGACATTTATTGAACCCCAGATTTCTGCATTTAGAGCCTTTCTCAGGAGTGAAATAAGTCATGTGAAGAAGTCTTAAATGTGACTCCCTCCACGTAGCTGAAAGAACCCGACGAGTTTCCTGGATCAAAAAAGTAAGAAGAGCTGAGTCCAAAAAGTCCTGTTGAAGCAGAGAGGATCATTTAAAATAGAGTTTCTCCAAAACATCAGGGCCTTTAAGAGCTGATAGGGTTTGATAGATGTAAGAGATTGATGTAAGCCCATTTTTGAATAATATCATCCATTTTTCTAAGTCTCCCATAGACCATTCCCTTCCATAGTCAGTGATCTGCTTGAGAGCAAAATGTCTCACTTGCAAGTATGCAAAGAAATTATTATTAGGAATAGCGAACTCCTGTTTAAGAGAATCAAAGGACTTAATGCATCTCCTCTCGAAGTCCAATAATTGTTCCAGTCTTACCAGACCTAGTGATGCCCACTTGGAAAATACAGCTGACTGTACGCCTGCTACAAACTGAGGGTTATTCAATATAGGGAGGTGTCTTGAGACCTCAGTATTTATATGAAGAGCCAAACCGATCCTTCTCCAAGTGGAGATTGGGTTATAAATGGAGCTCATCTTCTTTATTTCAATAGGGGTTATACTGCTGTTGCAATGAGTCAGTGCTACCAATGAGTAGGGATGAATCATATTACTCTCTAATTCCCCGTTGGTAATGTAATTGCTATTAGTAAACCAATCTGCCATTTTTCGTGCCAGAAATACTTGATTATAAAGACGAAGATCAGGGAGAGAAAGTCCTCCCTGCTCTCTCGGTAGAATTAGTCTAGCTAATGAAATTCTGGGTTTTCTCTTCTGCCAGATGAATACTCATAAGGCAGAATTAAATGAAATGACATCTTTTGTTTTAAGAAGTAAGGGAGTGTTCTGGAGAACATAAAGAATTCTAGGGAGAAGAGACATTTTGTACAAAGCTATACGGCCCGACATTGACAATGGAAAATTTTGCCAGTTTTTTAGCGCTTCTTTAACACTAGCTAAGACCGGGAGTATGTTCAATGAATACCAGTTGTCCGGATTAGCCGAAATCCAGATACCTAAATATTTGAAAGAATCCTGAACAATTTTGAAAGGAATAGATATAGGTGAGTTTTGTGTTTGTTTAATCCAAAGAAGTTCTGATTTTGCAGAATTGACGGAGTAGCCTGAGAAGGATCCAAATTTTTCAATTATCAAAAGGAGTTTTGGAATATTTCTTTTTGTGTTTGACATATATATTAATACATCGTCAGCATAAAGTGCAGTTTGCAAGATTTTTCTTTTAATCTTAATCCCTTCAATTTGTTGGCGGATTTGATTAGCCAGAGGTTCGATAGCTAGATCAAATAAAAGCAGAGAGAGAGGGCACCCCTGCCTTGTACCTTTTTCTAATTTTATAGCCTGCGTGGGGGACCCATTCACTATTATTTTCGTATAAGCGTTCTTATATAGATTATTGAAAAAAAGTCAAAAAGTGACCTGACAAACCAAATTGTTGTAAGGTAAATGCTATATGATCATAGTGAACCGAGTCAAATGCCTTGCCTGCATCTATTGATATAATTGCCAGGTCAGGGGTACCCTCTCTAGCCCCCTCTCGCTGCCCCTCCCCTGTTTTAAAATAATCTACAACAAGGAACACTTCCCTTATTTTAGCTGAGGAATTACGTTTCTTTAAAAAACCAGCTTGGTCCTCATGTATGATAATGGGCAGATGAGATTGAAGCCTGTGTGCCAATATTGATGACAAAAGTTTGTAATCGGTGTTGAGAAGCGCGATTGTTCTATAAGACTCTTTCTCAGCTGGATCTTTACCCTGTTTAAGAATAAGGGAAGTGAATGAAGCCACAAAGTCAGGGGAGGGTGTAGAGATCGTTAAAAAGGGAAGTTAGGTGAGGTATTATTTCAGGCATTAGGATCTTATAAAATTCATTTGGAAGGGCATCTGGTCTCGGGGTTTTATTAAGAGTAAGCTTCTTTATTGAAGCAAGTACTTCAGTCTCTGTTATTGGGGCACAGATCTGATCCAGCATTTGAGAAGTTAACTTTGGGTATTTTTTTCCCCCAAAATTCCTCCCTTTGTTTAAAATCTGAGATCTTATGTGCGTATATGGATTTAAAATATTCAGTAAAGATATCGAGAATTTCTTCGGCTGTCTTATGGGTTTTGCCTTCATGACGAAGTGAGCTAATTAGGGGAGAGGCCCTATCGCGACTAACCAGGTTCACAAGAAGCTTCCCAGTTTTACTCCCAAAGCGATACAATTTTGCCTGCATCTTTAGATCTTTCTGAGATGATTGGTAGAGAAGGAATGCATCTCTTTCTCGTAATGCAGTTGTAAGCTTCATCCAGTTCTCAGGTGATTTCAGTAGAATATATTGATTATAAGTATTTGTAACTGATTTCAATAATTCTATTTCTCTTACCTTAAGTTTTTTTGTCCTTGCTATGGTGTATGCTAGAATGTGTATGCTAGAATTTCGCCTCGCAGGACCGCCTTAGCTGTCTCCCAAAAAATAGCAGGTTTAATGGTGTACTCATGATTGAATAATGTGAATTCGTGATATTTAGCTATGAGCCAATTTTTAAACTTATTATCTGTAGCTAAATGCCGAGGAAACCGAAAGCCCGTATTTCTTACGGGGGTCGGGCTTAGCTGAAAGTGTAAAGAAATTGGCGCATGATCCGAAATAGTAATTGGAAAGATTTCTGCAATTATGTTAGAGTTAGCAAGCCTATCATCTAGCAAAAACAGATCTATACGTGATAGCGATTTATGGGCCCTTGAGTGACAGGTAAAATCTCTGGCCTCCGGATTTTTCAGTCTCCAGATGTCAGTGATCTTCAAATTATGTGAAATTTTATTGAATAACTTTGTTTCCAGATTATCTCTTTTAGTTTTTATAATGTGGGAGCTCTGCCTGAGTCTATCTAAAGGATACTTTGGGACCATATTAAAATCGCCACCAAGAACTAGGTAGCCTGCTGCACATAACATGAGCCTGTTTTGAAGAGTATCCCAAAAGGAGGAGTTAAAGACGTTTGGGGCATAAACATTGCAAAAGGTATAAAGAATTTTGTTAATTTTCATCTTTGCAATAATGTACCTTCCTTCTTGATCTGTATCTACCTGTATAATCTCATAGCAGAGTTTTTTCCCCAGGAGGATCGCCACCCCGCTCTTTCTATTAGAAGAGGCAGAAAATAGAACCTCTTTAACCCAAGAGGCTTTTAATTTAAGCACTTCTTCAGCTTTTAAATGAGTTTCTTGAAGGAAGGCCAGATCAGCATAATTCTTCCTCAGAAAAGTTAGTATTGCCTTTCGTTTAATGGGTGAGGTAAGGCCCCCTATATTCCAGGAAATTAATTTAAATTTATTATCCATAGCCATATAGGTTTAAAAATACTAAAGTATTGGGGGAAGAGGGAAAAAAATAAAAAAAATAAAAAAAAACCCAAGGAAACACAAAATCACATTTAAACATAGAACATTATCCCATTTCAAGCAAGCTGCTAGAGGAAGTTTACCCCGACTTCCCCTCTTCTCTTTGTTTTCTAGTATTCTAATCAGTGTATGATGCTTATAATATCAGTCCTAACTGAATTATTGTACTTATTTTTAGCCTTTTCCCGAGGGAAAAAAATTTAGCTGCATCCTGTGGCGAGTCATAATAAGATGTGGTTCCCTCCCTCTGTATTTTTAGTTTTGCTGGGTATAGTAAGGTTGCTTGTATGCCTTGGTTTATGAACCTTGAGCATATTGGGGCAATCTCCCTTCTTCTTGATGCCACTTCTGCTGAGTAGTCCTGAAAGATAAGATTTTTTACATCACCTAATAAAATAGGTTGATGCTTACGAAAAGCTTGGAGAATTGTCACTTTATGCTGAAAGTTCAGAACTTTAGCGATTATGGGCCTTGGTCTCGAGTTGTCTTTATTTAATATAGGTGTGCCTATCCTATGGGCCCTTTCAATTACTATCTTTGTGAAAGAGTCTGGAATTTGAAGTAAATTGGGTAGTGTCTCTGTAAGAAGTTTATCTAGATTCTCATATTGCTTTTCCTCGGGGACTCCAATAATTCTCAAATTATTCCTTCGAGATCTGTTCTCCAGATCTTCTAATTTACTCTGCATTTTGGAGACTGTTAAATTTAAAACCTCAAGATTATTTTTATAAGTCATATTGGTGTCCTCTAAATCTGAGATCCTTTGCTCCGCTTCAGAGAGTCTGTGAGAGAATTGTTTTACCTCATTTGTCAAGGATGCTATATCTTGCTTAATCTCTATTTTTAAGGCCTCAAATTTAGGAGCTAGAGCATCGGAGATCTTACTAACAATGGTTTGAATGTCTAATGACTCGCCTGAGGATGTATTTATACAAGGTGTCTGTACTTCTATTGAAGTTTCATAGATTGCTTTATTTTTTTTTGTCTCTCTGTCTTCCTGCCATTGCTGGGGGGGGAATTTTTCGGGTGATTGTGGAAGTATTTATCCATGTGTTTGAGTGGTGCTTTGTGAGACTTTATGGTATATTAGAAAGAGGGAGGTGAGTGAGTAAAAAAAGTGAATCAAGTGAGATTGTAAATGTGAAGTGATGAGACAATTAAGGATTTAACCTTAGTGATGAGTGATACTCTGTGCCTATGAGCAAGAAAAAAAAAAAAAGGAGAAAGTGTTTCTAGTTAAATTTGAAAAAATTGTGAGTTTTGATTATAAAAGTGATGAGAATTCCAATGGAATGTTTTTTCTTCTTTCCCCCTTGCAACAGCGGAGGACAGTGGGAATTCTTTATCAAGACAGACAGCTAACCCCTTTATGAGAGGTCCTACTATTCTCTATACTGTAAATCGTAAGGCCTTATGCTTTTTAATTATTTAAACTCCAAGGCTGTTGTGCTGGCCTGCCTTCTGTAAGGCTAATTTTTCGTTTATTAGGGAATGACAATTTATGGTTAAGCCTTTAGTAACTCTCTTTTAATTGCAACTTAGCCTTTTAATTTTTGTAATTTAAGTTGCCAGATTTACCATTAGTAGTAATTTTACATTCCTAGACAGTATTCAAGACAGAGAGTCAGCCTCCTATTCTCATCCAACCTTGTAAATACTCAGAATACTTAGCTCCTACCAATTAGGTAGTTGGGAATTATATTAGTGATTCACTGATCACCCCCAAATGTACAATTACCCTTGTTATATTTTTAGGACCTTTTGCAGTTTACACAGCGTACAATATTCAATGCTAAGTACCCTTAACTCTTTCCCAAAAAACAGTTTTGTGTCAATTATATAACAAATTTAAAATCAATTTTTAAACCAATATATATTTACCTAACATTAATAAGACATCTTAAAGATTTATTTAATCAAGGAGCCAATCAGGTTTCTCTGACTCAGAGTAGCATGATTAAATTCAAGAAGAGTAAAGAATATCACCTTGACTAGTAAATCATCATATGGTATGAGTATCTAATTATTTAACTGCAATTAATCAGAGCTTATTGCATTAAGCTAGATAGACTTAATTCCTCTATACTTGGCTCCAATTTCCAGCTTTTATCTCACATGTCTTAGTCAAAAAAACACAGGAGGGAAGAACACACAGTAAGAAGAAGCAAAAAACACGAGCATGTAACCAGGGTTCTCCTAGTCAATAGGTAGTTTTCCCTCTGATTTGGTATTATAAAATTCTAGGCTATTTATAGCCTGACTTTTTGTCCATAGTTCAATAGATAATCTCACTTTTCCTTTTTAAGGCTCATTCAATTTGTACTTTTCACAAGTTGCAGCACAGCTTTCTCTAAATAGAATGGGTTATATTTCTTGAGATAAGCAAGAGAAAATAAAGTTATGTTGGCTCCTAAGTCTGCAGCTTCAAAATTTCACTTCTTAAAAAGAGTAAAAGGGCTATATCTTTATTATCCTAAACCAATTCAAAACAAAAACCTTTTTAAGGTATATACTTAATCCCTCTTAAATAAGACAATCTAACATAGTATAGTCAGTTCTCTGTGTGTCCCAATCTCTTTATATTAGGGCGTTTGTATTTTATAAAAAATAACCTTTTGTGTCTCCCTCTGTTATAATGCTTATATCAGTTATGTAGCAGCCTTATTTATTTCCATACAATTTTTAACTCTCCTTGTAGCTTGATAGCTGACCTTTTTTCAATATTATGGAAGTCTTTTCCTCTAGATTTTGTTGTCAGACATCCAATAATACAGTTAACTTTCCTTGGCTTTCGTTTTTGGGCCTTTTCAAAACCGGCCTTTTAATTTTCCTTTTTTCCTCTCCTCTTTAATAAGGCTTATTTTCTTTCCTTTTTTTTTTCGTTCTCCAATCCTTCCTTCTCTATTCCTCCTTCCTCCTTGCTTTCTCCTTCCTTCCCTTTTTATCTTAATATTCCCCGGCAGTGGCCCTCAGGAAAAAAAAAGTCTCTCCCTGAGCCCTCCCTCAACAACACTTTTCAGACTCATCTCCTCCTTTATTATTGTTCTGCCGAAAATCTCTTTCGCCAAGCGGCAGCAGGGAGACTCACTTGTTGGCAACTTGTCATCCAGGTTCCCCTGCGTTGTTCCTTCTCGGTGTCCGCCGTTTAAGCAGCAGTCTACCTCCTCTCACGCAACAGCAGTGGGAGAGGAGGGGGGAGGGACCCCAGCAACAGGTCCGTCAAGTCGGATCGCGATCCAGGTCGCAATCCTCCGCTCTGCTTCTTTACAAAAATCCCCCTGTGCCCCTCTCACGCAGCACCAGTGGGAGAGGGGGGGGGATTACCAGAAGCCGGGTCAGGTCCCACGATGAGCTCGAAGCAAGGAAAAACAACTCCTCTCAGTCGAATGAGATTTCACTACAAGGAGTCACCTGCCGCTATGAGTGGAAAAGGAGGAAACAGGTGAAAAGAGTTTAAAATTTCATGGGTAAGGGAGTACCTTTCCGGAGAGCTCAGGGAGTGCAGAGGAATGGTTTTCAGGTATGTACCAATTCAGTCCGATTGTCTTTTTAGCTAGCAAAGCCGGTGGTCACTGTATTAGCCTTTCTTAGCATAATTAAATATAGGAAGCAGATTTTATATCTCTTCTTATGTCACTGATTATGGAGTACAGCTAGCAGCTTGCTTATCTCTTCAGCGGGTTGTTGTGCCGCTGTAAGGGTTCCTGGAGTGGTATCATTAACTGTCTTGATAGCAGCCTCCCTGAGTAGGGAGAGGCGCAAGAATCACTGCCAGCAGCTGTGAGACTGGAGATCAGAGCTCAGCTTCACCTGCAGCTTCACTTTCTTGCTCCTCCTCCACCGGAACCTCCTCTCAGATATCGTGTGTCTAGAGCATGCATTTTTAAACAACTTTCTAATTTACTCCTATTATCAATTTTTCTTTGTTCTCTTGTTAACTTTATTTGAAAAAGAAGGCATCTAAGCTAAGGAGTCAGCCAATTGTTGGTTCATAACCCTGGAGAGCACTTGTTTATTGGTGCTGTCCAATCAGCAAGGACAACCCAGGTTGTTTACCAAAAATGGGCCGGCATCTAAACTTACATTCTTGCTTTTCAAATAAAGATACTAAGAGAATGAAGAAAATTTGATAGTAGAAGTAAATTAAAAAGTTGCTTAAAATTGCATGCTCTATCTGAATCACGAAAGAAAAAATGTGGGTTCAGTGTCCCTTTAATAAACTACTATTCAAGCTCCTAACACTCTGCTATATTTGCCTTCTGACCAGCCTTTAACTCTCCTGGGCCATAATACTCCTTTCACAGTATAGTATCAAACACAAATCACAGAAACCCTTCTCTGGGTGTGACCTCACCAGGACCGTCTTTAACACAGGGCAAAAGGGGCAGCTGCCCAGGGCCCAGTCTCTGTTGAGGGGCCCAAGAGTCCTAAAAAAAAAAAAAAAAAATTTTTTTTTTTTTATGGTTCATACCAGACTGCTGATGTGACATGGGGAACACACACATTCAGTACTAATACTGTCACAGTCAAAAGTACTTTGCTTATATATATTTTTTTAAAAAAAACTGCCAGACCGTGCCGGTGTCATGTGACATGCTATTGCCATGTGCTGTTTTAGATGTGCAGTGTGCAGCACTGAATGCAAAGCCCTAACTCGGCATCCAGCCATTCCCACTGCATCAGAAAATGTCCTACTGGGGTTACCACTGTTACCAGGTAACTGCTCTGGTGGTGGGGATTGTTTCTGGGTAGGGCTGACTGTAGGCGCATACAGCAGAAAGCTGGAGCGGCAGGCACATGAGGATTTGAGCATCTGTGCAGCTGCATACACTGCTCTCTTCAGTCTTGAGGCTGTATGAAACATCTCTCACTGTATCCATGCAGCCTTGGGCAGACAGCATCCAGTCTGCTGGTCCCCTTAGCCCTGCTCTTTCTGCTGTGGCCCTAAGATCAACTAACTGAAGTTTTTTAGGGGAACAGTGCTTTGTAGAAAGGTGTCAGTGGGAAGAATAAGTGAGTGCACACACGCCCCTCCCTATGCAGCATTGTCTAGTGCAGGGTGAGAGGGAACTTGTTCCTAACAAAGAAGTGACATGTGCTGCTGTGGCTGATGTATATAGTGTCATGCTGATACTTCACACATTAATGTAAGGTTTATTTTTATAGTTTTTGTTTTCTCTCTGTCTCAGATTTTACAGCTTCCCATAGTAGTTCTGCTGTTTCAGTCAGTAAACTTATATTTGTCTGCACCTACATGCTTCCTCCTCAGTCTTTAACTTGCTTTGCTCCTGTTGGCTGCCCTAAATCTCTTTAAAAAAAACAGCTAAACTCACACCAGAATCACATTCAAAAGAATATTAAATGAATCCAGTGGATGAATTTATACATTTATTTACTTATTAATACTGTTTAAGTCCAGTTTCACATATTGCAATTTATTTCATTTTTTTTAAAATGATTAGCCCAGCAGTGATGATTCACTGCTGGGCTAATAATTTTGAAAACAATTATAAAATAAATTGATTTAGTTGTTTTTTGGGATGTTGGGGTGGAGAGCAAAATTGCATGGGGTGGGGGGGTGTTTGGGCCCAAGAAATTTTTTGCCCAGGGTCCAGTCAATATTAAAGACGGCCCTGGACCTCACTTATATATATATACTGTATTGGATCTGCTGCCAAGGGCCATTATCTCAATGTTCTTGAAGACAGCCATGCTCACACACTTACTGTCTTATATGTAAGTGATTGCCTGTGTAAAATGATTGTGTAAGGAAATGCTGTCGATTTGGGAGTGTGCACATTGGTAGTTCACTTAAGGTATTTTAGTATGTTTAAGAGATCTGTATAAATCAGTGTGTCTGAATACATGCATTTTGCAGTGCATCATGATTTGATAAAAATGTCATTATGTGTTTATAAACAAATAAGCTTCTGAATTTCAGAATAAATATTTGCGGCTGAGTACATATGTCAGTGTTAGTCTTTTGGAAATGTGTGCGTGCATTACTACTCCTCTAGAGTTGCACAAAATAAAGTGTTGGGTTACACAGAAGAAATTGCATAAGTCTATTGCAGAACACAACTTAGATATGCATTTAGTTAATAATAAAAGGTTTGTTGTGTATAATTAAGACCCCGGATAATATCTTTATTAGGATATTGTCCTAATTAGGATATACAGAAATTATTATAAAAAAAAATAAATAAGCAGCCACAATTTGGGAATAGACTTTGGAGCTGTATTCAGACTTACAAGCTAACTTAAAACTGTTGTTCCACAGTGAGCAACCTAAGTAAGTATTAGTGTTTTTTCCATTATGTTACACTGTGAGTGCATAATTTACTGTCATAGTATGTTACTAGGATAATTTACTGTCAAAGTATGTTACTAATTGCATCAGCAATTTAAGCACTTGGGACAGATGAGGTGTACAGTGTAATTTCTTTTACAGAGGTGGTAAGAGTCAATGATCCATTACTCATGGGAATTACTCTTCTCTACCACTAGGAGGAGACAAAGATTGCCAAAGCCCAAGAGCTCTAAAAAAAAAACCCTCCCACCTCACACATAACTGTCGTTACTTTGCCTCGGCTGGAGGTGGTTGAAGAATGAAGATGTGCATGTAATTCTTCAGAGAAAGATGTTTTCAGTCTATTTTGAGGCCCTCAGAGTACAGTGCTTGTCAGAGGGATGTATTTGGGGTATGGTTTATGTTGCTTTGTTTTCACCTCATGGGAAATCTTTCATAAACCCTCTGTAATTGGTCGCTGGAACGTGCCTTCTTCCTCCCTTTATGGATCTACAGATATAATCCTATTTCATAACTTAACTAACAGTTGCCCTCTATCTTCTCACTAATATCATTCTCACCTTTGCAGCCCCCACCTCCTGTTTCCGATCCCCCTACCCATCTAGATTGTAAGTTCCCACGGGAATAGGGCCCTCAATTCCCCCTGTATATGTCTGAAAATGTTTGTTTTATCATATTGTTTCTCCATTGTACTGTTATCCTTGTACCCATGGGCAGCGCTGCGGAATCTTTTGGCGCTTTATAAATAAAGAATAATAATAACCTCTGCTGATATGTTTGAGTACTGGGTTGGCTGTCTGCTACTTGATTGCTAGTGGACGAGTGTCTATAGGTAATTATATTTTATTTAAAAAAAAAAAGCAACATTTAGACACTCATTTAGCTATGTTATGGGCACTTCTTAAATTTTAAAAGTTTATATATATATATATATATAATACCGTCCAAACCACACAGGATATACCCTCCAAAGGTCGTCTGCCTGGGTGCTATGATGTTTTAAATATTTCCTGTACAAATGACAGCACTCTCAGGTCTTTTTTCAAAATGAGATAAAAAAAAAGTCTCTTTTTTTAATGGAACGTTTTCGAGGAGCTTGTCCCCTTCATCAGCATAACACTCAAGTGCAACAAAACATATTTTTATACAAGCAAACAAATTAATTAAATATTAACAACCTGTGTCTCTCTTGGTGTCCCAGAAAACCGCCAACCACTCGTGTTTGGAACGCACTATGCGTTCCAGTGCTTTGTGACCGGAAATGTCTAGTGTCATATGACTTCCGGTTTCGTGTATTTACAATATATCTTATCCGTGCAACATTTGCTTACTTCAAATCATGCTCCAAAATATATTTACTTACTATATGTCTATTAAACTTGCATAGACACTATATCCCCTTATCGTACTTGTGTTCTTATGATACACTTACTTTTCGCCTCTGCAGCGTAATCTAACCAATCTCACATTGGTGTGTTAGTTTAATTTGTGCCAACTTTATATTTCTACTTTCCACTTTCCCTGTGTAGTCTATATGGTGTATCAGTGTCACTGTGTGGGTAATTACATTTATATGTGTATTTGCGATCTGCTTGTGTTAACTGTGCCCTTTTTGTTTGACTCAGTTACCATGGTTACCCAATAGTGCTGGCTATACATTCTCTATGTGTCTTGCTATCTATGTATATGGCCATATTCCCATTTGTTCCTTCATTGCACTTAGACTTTGTTGTCTATTGGTTACCCCACTGCTATCTATTATGCATGTGTATTTATCCTTCCCCTAAATGAGAGTATTGCGTTACTCAGCCCCTTTTATCTACGACCCTTTTGTCTTAGATGGTGTCTGCTTAGAGGCTAATGGTCTAATTGTGCCTATACGCAGCTTACATTTTTTACACATACACTTCTGACATATAGTTTCCCAAATTCTAATTTTGCTATCCTGATATTTTATCCATTTAGATGTAGCATGTCCTCTTAGTTAATGCTTTTTATTGTTTTCTCCTCTATGTTGTTATCTTTTGTTGTTTATTTGTTTTTCTAAGATTGTCTCTTTGTATGAGGGATCTTCGAATTTCCCCACTATGGTTCAATTGTCTCCTAGATTTCTATGCGCCGGATCTGCATATATAAGATGCCATTCCACTTTAGATTAGCAGTCTATTTCCATCTTGATGTGTATTTAGATGTTGTCCATACACTCCATGCTTGTCTTTTTGATGTGATAGGCTACTGTGTATCAAGGTTATGGGAGTAGTCGTTTTACTGGTAACCTGCCTTTACTATGTCTTACTCCAGGAGCAGTGGGAGGCACTTTCATGTCTCCCCTTACTCCGATCATAGGTTTATGACTAGGACACTACCCCCCTTGGGGTCTGTGTCTCAGTCCTACCTTGATCTGGTGCACAGTGTCTGGCCATCGTACCTTTGTTTGTGTCTCCTACCTACACCAGTGCCTTAAAATCAGGTGCTGAGTTAAGCCCCCCTGGGTGTATTGTACCCAGTCTATACATCCATTCTGCTTCTCGTCTGAGAAAGGCTTTATTGCGATCCCCTCCTCTGTCAAGCTGGGGGATGTGATCAATTAAGATGTATCTGATGCTTGAGACTTGAAGGGTGAAGATAGAAATATCAACATTTGAAGAGGCACATAACACCACACTTACACTGGACCAACAGGAAAATTGGCTACTTAAGTTAAACCAACAGATAGAAAAATATAAAACAAATTTAACAGTTTTCAAAAATAGAAAACTTGACTCTGTCAATGCGGATTACACTCATGGTAGGGTGTATAAATGGTTAACTAACTCTACAGAAGGTAGAAACAGAAGAACCTATAGACCCAGACGAGTGCAATTTGCAACAATAGACACGAGTGGTGCTGAATCGTCCGAAACGGACACTAACACCTCACATACGACTTCTATGTCACCAGGTACATACACACCACAAACAACACGAGGGGACACATATGTGCATAGGGGACACTCCACCCCAGAACGTCATTTTTTAGGGGTAACTACCAGGTCACGGGGAGGAGGAGGAGACAGAGGCCACACATCAGGAGGGCGGGGAGGAAGATACAGGCCAGCACGCCGCAACAGAATGAGGACATAGTAGTCAATCTCAGTGAGCACATACTAACTATAGCAGAAAGACAAGTCCTCAACAAAGGCCTAACATTCATACCAAGCCATAGCACTCCAGAACTAGAACTTAAAATAGATATGTACAAACATAATAGAGTGTTAAAAATCAAGGAATTCTTCCAAGACACCCCCACACAAGAGACAGGAATGTCTTTATTAGATAAATGCAAAAAGGCAAGTACATTTGAACCGCATAGCAATAGTGCGTCAACTAAGACTTACATAAGACTTACCACGCAGGACTTTGAAACAATAAGAGTTAACAAAAAATGGACACACAACTTAACAAAAGAAGAAAGGCAAGCCATCAAAACTTTGCAGGATGATCACTCATTGGTCATTCGCCCCGCAGACAAAGGCGGGGCCATTGTCCTTTTGAATTATTCAGACTATAGAGAGGACATCCTGCAACAGTTAAATGATGTCGAAACATATACCACACTAACAAGAGACCCCACGGGCAAATTCAAGCAGGAACTTGACCAAGTTTTAATACTTGGAGTCCAGCAGGGATATCTTAATGAAAACTTATATGAATTCTGTACTACTAAATACCCAAAAGTGCCAATTTTGTATACCACGCCCAAAATCCATAAAACCATGGACAGACCACCAGGGCGACCAATTGTGTCGGCGGTACAATCCATGACACAACCAGTAGCACAGCTACTTGACATACTACTGCAACCCACAGTAAAGAAAACAATGTCTTATATCGCTGACACAAATGACCTCATACGCAAATTGGGGGATGTTGCTGTGGAGACTGGAGACATCCTGGTAACCCTGGATGTCAACAGTCTCTACACCATCATCCCTCATGAAAAAGGACTTACAGCAGTCAGGAACCATCTCATTGAAGATAGAGAATATGAGGGACCCCCAATTGAGTACTTTATGACACTTATGCAATTTTGTCTCACACATAACTATTTTCGCTTTGAAACTCAATACTACTTGCAGACATCAGGCACGGCGATGGGGTCAAATATGGCCCCATCGTATGCCAACATATATATGTCTGAGTTTGAAAAGACATATCTGTGGAATAAAGATATAACATCTATAATATTCTATGTAAGATATATAGATTATGTCTTTTTAATCTGGAGGGGAGGACAAGACACACTATTAGATTGGTTCCAATACATTAACAACACGAACACACCGGTGCGATTTAAAATAACACACAGTGAAACAGAAGTACATTTCTTGGACCTAAATGTATACATACAAAATGGTACATTGGGTACTACACTGTATTACAAGCCCACCGATAGGAACTCCTTACTATGTGCCACTAGCTGTCACCCACCAGCGTTACTCAAAGGAATCATTAAATCACAACTGATGCGAGTAATACGCAATAACACAGATAAAGCCACAGGGGTCTCCCAACTTCAGTATATGAGGGACAAATTCATACAGCGGGGGTATAAAAAGAATATGGTAGATACAATCGTACAGGAACTACTACCGTATACACAGACAACTCTTATGAACAAAGAAAGAAACAAAGACACATCTAACAGGCTCATAATGGCAACTACATTCTCACCAAATACCAGTGAGGCTGGTAAGATCCTAAGGAAACACTGGCCCGTGATACAATCGGACCCAAAACTAAGATTTGCTCATAACCTCACACCAATGATTGCATATAGGAGGGGCACAAATCTTAGGGACCTGCTGGTCAAAACAGACCCCAAAAAATGCTACCTAAAGAAAGAAAAGGTTAACATCAAAGGTTCATATAAATGCCTGGGCTGTACCACATGTAATGGCCTAATAGCCACTAAGACCTTCCACCATCCGCACACTAACAAAGTGTATTACATCAAACACTCTCTGTCGTGCAATACAACACATGTAATCTACCTACTCTACTGCCCATGTGCCAAATTCTATATTGGCAAGACCAGTGGGACGCTACGCGAAAGAATGGCTAACCACAGGCGGGCGATAAGGGTGGCACTAGATACAGGCAGTTCAGATCAACCTGTAGCCAGACATTGCACCCAGAAACAGCATCAAGTCTCAAGCATCAGATACATCTTAATTGATCACATCCCCCAGCTTGACAGAGGAGGGGATCGCAATAAAGCCCTTCTCAGACGAGAAGCAGAATGGATGTATAGACTGGGTACAATACACCCAGGGGGGCTTAACTCAGCACCTGATTTTAAGGCACTGGTGTAGGTAGGAGACACAAACAAAGGTACGATGGCCAGACACTGTGCACCAGATCAAGGTAGGACTGAGACACAGACCCCAAGGGGGGTAGTGTCCTAGTCATAAACCTATGATCGGAGTAAGGGGAGACATGAAAGTGCCTCCCACTGCTCCTGGAGTAAGACATAGTAAAGGCAGGTTACCAGTAAAACGACTACTCCCATAACCTTGATACACAGTAGCCTATCACATCAAAAAGACAAGCATGGAGTGTATGGACAACATCTAAATACACATCAAGATGGAAATAGACTGCTAATCTAAAGTGGAATGGCATCTTATATATGCAGATCCGGCGCATAGAAATCTAGGAGACAATTGAACCATAGTGGGGAAATTCGAAGATCCCTCATACAAAGAGACAATCTTAGAAAAACAAATAAACAACAAAAGATAACAACATAGAGGAGAAAACAATAAAAAGCATTA